>NC_079441.1:16977204-17237204 GCF_903798145.1 Danio aesculapii | reverse complement strand
ATATGTTGCTAAGAAATAACTGAATATAAATTTTAATGAGGCAAGTAAAGAAAATTCAGCTAGTCATTACAAAAAAAGATAGAAACTTTGTTCATAATGGTCTTTAAAAAGGTCTTTCATTTAACTTGGTGAAACCTGTAGGTACACTAGAAAGGGTTGCTGTTTTAAATGTGGTTAGTTTAAGTTTAAAATCTAAAAGCAGGATAGTATGTTTTATTAATAATAATTTTTATAAGAATAATAATGTGTTTGTTTGTGATTGTATTTGTAGTTATATTATTTGTAATCATTTTGTCATTATTTTTGTAATGTTATGTCACAGTGTACCTGTTACTGGGAATAGTATAATCTGTACTTCACATCAAGGACCAAAATGGAAAGAAGTTTTGTTTTTAAAACTTTATACTTGATGAATTAAGTCTATTCACTTGTTGTTGATTTTGTCAAATAAAAAGAAAGAAAGAAAGAAACCCAATGTTGGGTCAAAAATGAACAAACCCAACTGTTGGTATAAAAACATAATTTATATTACATTCATTTTCTTTTCTGCTTAGTCCCTTTATTAATCAGGGGTTGCCACAGTGGAATGAACCGCCAACTTATCCAGCATATCTTTTACGCAGTGAATGCCCTTCCAGCTGCAACCCATCACTGGGAAACATTCATACACACTACAGACAATTTAGCCTACCCAATTCACCTATAGCGCAAGTCTTTGGACTGTGGGGGAAACCGGAGCACCCAGAGTAAAAATCCAAGTGAACATGGGGAAAACATGCAAACTCCACACAGAAATACCAGCTGAGCCAGCAACCTTCTTGCTGTGAGGCGAACGTGCTATCTACTGCGCCACTGTGACGTGCATAATTTACCCAATGAAAAAAATTTACCCAATGTTGGGTTTTGTTCATATTCATCCCAATGTTAGGTTTAAACAACCCAGTATTATTTAGAGTGTAGTTGCCAAGGTTTGAAATGTTTAAAAACGTATGAAAAAAATAATGAATAATAACAAATGAATGTAAAAATAATTAAATGTAGAAGAAACTATAGTTTTATTTAAAATTCTTTTATTTAAAAAAGAAATCTTCAACATTTGTCAAAATATCTTCTTTGGTGTTTACCAGGAAAAAAAGAAACTCGTGTACAAATATTTGCTAACGGGGTAAGAAAAATACATTTAATTATAAGGAACAAACATTTAATTTTCTGAGCTTAAACTTTAGGTTAATAAATGTTTTACATGATAATAATTATAAGAAGTAACAGTGCATTATATTTGTCCTGGAAAAAATGTAAATACTAAGTAAAAAAATCTTTTTGGTTGTCGTTTGCTGAAGTGTAGATCACCATTTCAGCATGTAATCCACAGAGTTTTCTGTGTTTAACAAGAAAGGGGTGGAGCTTATCCATTTTTATCTCTCTATTCATAAAGGGCTTTCTTTTTCGATGACATCATCATCATCTCAGTCTTTGTTCTGCCTGTGAATGTCTTCATACAGTAACTCATTCATCTAAATACGCTCTGCTGGAGTGTGAGCCGATCATCTCCAGGATTTATGTTTGTTGACAGAAGTGTGTTTTCTGGTTTGCAATCCGCCAATGCCTTGATGAGAGGCTGTTTCACTCAGGTCGGTCAGTGGTGTGTTTCTGACACGAGTGCGGTGTGTAAGTGTGGTCGGCGTGTGCGAGTGTGTGTGTGCGGTCAGGATGTTGGCAGTGTGGCATGGACTGCCGCTGGTACCCAGGGATCAGTGACTCAAGAAAATCAGGACACTCTAAATTTGTCACTGCAGCATAACCCACATAATGAAAACTACACAAGCCCTCTCCTGCTCTCTCTCAGGTCCTCTTCCCTCATTAGATGTTTTTTACTTCCTCTCTCCATCTCTGTATTTGTTGTTGTGTTCTCGCCCCACCTGTCTTTCTCTCTCTCGTCTTCTTTTAACTCTTTCTCTTCTATTATGCTTTTTTATTTGCGTGTGTGTGGTTGATTAATAATATCAAACCCAAGTAGACCTTTTTAGGGTAAAATCGAGGTTAATTGTCACATGGGAAGTTTCTTTGTAGAGATCACATTTTAAGGGCCATATTCTAATTTTAGGGCCAAATTAAATTGTTCTGGATTCATTATTTTTGTTTGTTGTTTACATTTTTCTGGGCTCCATTTTTATTCATTCATTCATTTTTTTTCAGCTTAGTCCCTTTGTTAATCTGGGGTTGCCACAGCGGAATGAACCGCCAACTTATCCAGCATATGTTTTACACAGTGGATGCCCTTCCAGCTGCAACCCATCACTGGGAAACACCCATACATACTCATTTACACATACAACATGGACAATTTTTTTAAGCCAAATTTAGCCCAATTCACCTATAGCTCATGTCTTTGGACTTGTGGGGGAAACTGGAGCACCCGGAGGAAACCCATGCGAACACGGGGAGAACATGCAAACTCCGCACAGAAATGCCAAATGACCCAGCCAAGGCTCGAACCAGCGACCTTTTTGCTGTGAGGCGAGAGCACTACCCACTGTGCCACCGTGCTGCTCGGACTCCATTATAATTAATAAAAATACATTAATACATTTTTTAAATAAGTGTAAGATATTGACTCAATGCAAAGTATAAATCAGGCTCCGCCTACAGCTTTAAAAGCCTTTCCTTAGTTTGACAATAAACACGTTTCATATTGGACACAATTAAGTAAAAGTTGCCTTCATCACTAAAGTGATTTTCAACCCATTCTGAAAATGTACCCCTGTATACATTTCTGGAGAGCGCCAAATATGTCACAGGAGCTACGTTTTTTTTTTTGTCGTTTTTGTTTTCGCGAATCCACCAGAGGTTGCTGTGTACGCTTTTTGAGATCTCAAATTTCTCTCGCGAGATCCATTCATGCCTGCTCTTCTCACGTAAATCAACCAGAGGCTGCTGTCGACTGACTGACTGACTAAATGACTGACCGATCAACTGACCCACCCTCCTCCATGAATGAACAAACCTATGAATAAACTATGAATAATCTTGTAAAGCATTTATTAATCTTAGTTTAACATTAACTAATGCATTACTAAAATCCAAATTTGTGCCTGTTAACATTAGTTAAAGGGGTGGTCCGCAGTGTATTTTTAAGGCTTGGATGTGTTTATAAAATGCGAAGAAAATCACGTTATTTTTTCATATATCTTACTTTGATTATTCACAGATACTCAGCTAACATGAAAACGACTGTCATATTTCCTAGTTCCTCTGAGAGGCTCTGATTGGTCAGCTAACATAATGTGCAGTGATTTGTGGATCGGCTCTGCGTCAGCTGTTAGCAGCGTTATCTGCCTGAATCAGACAAAAAATGTAGAACACACGCCTGAGCACACATCACACTCAAACCTCATGCTCTCTAAAAAAACAATTTGTCTTTCACATATATTCGGAATAAGCATGTTTAAGTAATATGAAACGTTCACATATCTTTTGCGAGTTTAAATTAACGCTAGAAAATGTGCATGTAATTGATCAATTTTAACAAATAAAAATACTCACAGGTTGTGGCTCACAATCCAAAGGTTTCCTCCTTTGTCAAAGGTTAGCTGTATATCTATTATAATTCTCTGGAACATAATTAAAATTAAATTGTAAGCACTTCTCTTTGTGTCATGTCCTTTGGAAGCCCAAATACAGAAATTGAAACAGAAAAAGCTCTGTGGAAACAGCAGCATTTGGACGGTATTTGAGCTTTCTCTGCTATAACATTAAATAGCATCTGGCCACGCCTCATTGCTGCGCGGGGTGTATACGTGTAACCTAAATTGTTTATGATGTCACTAAACTGGATGTATTTTTTTTTAGTCCCCAAATTAGTTTTCTTGTAGGCTCTGTAAAATCCAATGTCCCCCTTTACATTGAACTTTCAGCATATTACGTTCAGAGATGCTGTTTATGTTCACACACATCAACTAAAGTTTAAAATATGATACCGTAGTGGACCACCCCTTTAAATGCACTGTGAGCTAACATGATCTAAAGTTATTTACCTTAAATAACATTACCTAATGTTAACAGTCATGAATAAGTACCGTATTAAATGTATTACTAATAGTTTGTTCATGTCAGTAAACACATGAACTAATGAACCATTATTTTAGCATTACCGAGATATTTGAATAGACAACTAATTTAAATGTTTTATACTGTTCTTCAGAATATATGTAACTCTTTAAAACAGCTCTTTTATTCCTGTTAAAATCAGTTCAGACTAAGTGCACTGTAAAATAATCTTGCTGCCTTGATTATTTTTTTTTAGTTGAATCAAATAAAATTTTCTAGTCATCTTAACAAGATCAAACTGACTAAAATATTAGATTAAACTTTGTATAACTTAAAAAAATGTAGTTGACACCTGATTAACTTAATAAAATAAGTTAAAGCAACATAAAATACAGTATTTGTTGTCTTGACACTTGTAACTGTAATAATCTTAAAATTTAGGAAACTGTAGCTGTGCTTTAATTAGGATCTTCATTGTAAACATATCAAGGCCTTCAGAGAGTTATTAATGCTCCATCACTCTCATTTTCTGCACATATTCTACATGTATAACCTGTTTAGGTGGTGGATGAATGCAGTTGAGTGATCTTCTATGGAGTACAGTCATAAACAGGACGGCCCGCTGTAGAGCTGCATGACCTCCCTCTGATGTAATACTGTTAATGGATAGATATGGATTTTAGCGAAGGCCAAATACTGGGCTGTTGTATAATAACAACAAATATAATAAGTTGCTGCTGTGCTTTCTGGTTGACACATAGTGGTTGTGCCGTTGCTGAGGTGTTTTTTTGAGTTTGTGTTTATTTGGTTGTTGGGTGGTTCTTCATTGGCTGAAGTCTGAAGATCCCAGCCCTGGGTTTTCATGATGTTCGGGACCCTTGAGATGTGTCAAGTTCCTCTTTCTTCATCAGTTTTCGTAAATCCGAGTTTTGATCATGTTTGTGTGTTGAAACCATGAGGAAAGACGTTTTTTACTTTTTTAAACAGCATTGATTTAGCTTTTATTTTTATATATTGTTCCTTATGAATTTTTGTTTCTTCTAGTAACTTTGTCATGTACTTTTGTCACGTTTGAATTTTTTTAACATTTATTTTTCTCTTTTTAGTGTCCTGTTGACTTTTTAAATAGCTATATTGGCTTTTAATGAAACTTTTTCATTTTTCATTAATTTTTAATACAAATTTAGAACATCTGTGCATTTTTTCCCTCAAATTCTGATTTGTTTCAGCATTATTTTAACAATGATAATTCCTAATAATTGTTATTATCATTACTTTGAGCAGTATGTTCTACAATGGATTTCTATCAACATTTCTTAATGTTAAAGGTGCAGTAGGTAATCTTCCACAATGCTAACCTACTAGCATAAATCTCAATCTACAGTCCCTCCCCTGCCGTCTAGAGCCACGCCTCCTGGAACACGAGCTTGCGTACCTTAAAGATGACAGCAGAACCCTCTCTCATGTGTTAAAAGCGACTAGTGCTTGTACGGCGGCGTGCAGGAATTACATTCATTTTCAGACCGAATATTCAGAGTAGCATGGTAAACAGTATACTATATATAGGGAGCGCGTCACAGGTCGTCATAGTTCAAAAATGAGCCAATGAGAGTATAAAACCAACCTTAGCTCAGTAAAGCAGGCTAGGTGGAATAGCGCTATTTACTGATGATTTGTTGTTAAACTGAATAAAAATCGACATTATCGATGCTGTAAAAGGTCCCTTATGAAACTGAAAATAATCACATTAGTCTTTCACCGGGAGATTTCAGTGGCTGAACAACACTTCTGTGCATAAAGCCCATTTGTAACAACAATATCTACATCAGCTTTGCGTGCAGCTTAAATAGTTTTTAAAACAAAACAGTGTCATCCTTCCTCCAGCATGTAAAGGTAACTCCAAGTTTGATTCAGGTTTTTAAAAAGTTTTGATTCAGCATGTTTTTACCGCTCGAACGCTCTCTCTCTCTCTCTCTCTCTCTCTCTCTCTCTCTCTCTCTCTCTCTCTCTCTCTCTCTCTCCCTCTCTCTCTCTCTCATAAACGCGCAGCGTGTCTATGCACAAACAGCGGATCTGCGCGTAAACGGCTGAGCATTAGTTCAAATCTGCATTTGCTGACAGACATTTTGAGCGACTTATCGGAATTATGAGAGATGTCGGCCCGTCATTATTATTGGAATGTGAAGAGACTTTCAACCATGTTTCAAAAAACAAAAAATGTTTCTGAAGACAATCACCTCCTGCACCTTTAAAGTTAATGTTTATTTATTTATTTATTTATTTATTTATTTATTTATTTATTTATTTATTTATTTATTTATTTATATTTTTATTAAATTTTTTCGTTTTTTAGTGTTGTTTGAATCCCATTTAATTATTATTTTTTAAAATGTTTTATATCTACTATTTTGTTTTTAAAAAATTATTTCCGTAATTTTTAAATCTTATCTTATCTTATCTTATCTTATCTTATCTTGATGGATCCCATTTAATTTTTATTTTAAAATTATTTTAATTTAATTTTGTTTTAACTTTTATATTTTTACAGTTTTGTTTTTCAAATTATTTTTTATGTACTATTTTGTTTATAATTTTGTAATTTTTATGTGTTAGTAAAGTGTTTTTTGTGTTTCTGTCATGTTCAATTTAATTTAATTTTACTTTACTCTGTTTTATTTGATTTTATTATTTAAATTAAATTGAATTAAATTAAATTTGATTAAATTAGTTATTTTCAATTTAAAGTCATGCTTATTAGTTTGTCTTATTTTAATGTAGATTGTTATGGTCGACCCAGCTGACTTTTTACACAAAAATAAATGTACGCAAGCTGTCACTGGGGTGGTACCTTTTCAAAAGGTAGATTTGTACCTAAAGGTCCATATTAATACCTCAAGGGTATATTGGTACCTAAAATGTACAAACGTGTTCCTTTTAAAAATGTTTGGTACATATATATACGTTTGAGGTACCAATATAGACCCTTTAAGTACAAATGTCTACCTTTTGAGGTAAGGTACCACCCCAGTAACAGCTTGTGCATTTATTTCTGAGAGTGCATATATTACATTAGTTTTTGTTTTTCATATTATTTTTCGTTTTAAATTTAGATTCAGATTTAGAATTCTGTTATTCTGTTTTATTATGTAGATAGTTTAGTTAACATTTTTATCTTAAAGTCCATCTTTTCAGTTTTAGTCATTTTAGTACACAAACCTACATTATTACTGCAGTCATTGCATTTCTGTTTCTTTTTTAAGTTGATATGTTGCATCCAATAGCTGACCCATCCCTTTAAACATGTTAGGTTTCATTTTCCAAAGTTCAAAGCACGCGACATGCGACACGCGAGCAGAAACAGTTCTAGCGATGCCAGAGAAACATATTAACTGCATTATCCTCCAGAATGTCTGATGCTTTTCATGGTCATTAGAGCATTGTTTCCTGTAGTTTGGCTTCATTAAAGTGATGACGGATGTTGCGCGAGCGCGGGCCGGGTCACGGGGCGATGAGTGGGCATATGCCAGTTGTTAAGAGACCCAGAGAGACGAGGACCTACAGAGAAATGCTGGAGGCTGGAGAGAGCGCAGAGAGAAGAAGAGAGGGCCACGGGCCTGATATTTAATGTGATAAATGGATTGTGACAGCGCGTCTCCAAACCCCCTCCAACCAGCAGAGAAGAACCACAGAAATAGAAGACAGGGCCGCGCAGAGAAAACATCTATTTAGACTAGAAGATAACATCGAGAAAACTGCCAGAAAGTCTGCAAATTAAAAGGCAAAACTGAGAAATCTCATTGAGAGGATGCACCCTAAACCTTCATTATGACTTAGTGTCGTCTAGTAAGTGTTTTTGTCCCTGAGCAATTTCTGTAAAGCTTGTTTTGATTAATAAAATCAGCTAGTATATAAAATATATACAGTTGAAGCCAGGGTTATTCGCCCTCCTGTGAATTTTTGTTTTTGTTTTTTAAATATTTCCCAAATGATATTTAACAGAGCAAGAAAAACAAAAGTAGTAAATGGTAAATAAAGATATTGATAACTGATAAAATAATGGAAGAGGTATTGGCAGTTTATTAACAGATATTTGGATTGTACACCGTAAAAAATGCTGGGTTACACACAATTTTTTCATGTTGTCCCAACACAAATCAATTCATTCATTCATGTTCCTTTGTCGTAGTCCCTTATTTATCAGGGGTCGCTACAGCGGAGTAAACCACCACACAAATCGATTAAGTTAACTTAATAGTTTTTACAAATTTAAGAGGCTTGAACATAATAAGTTTTCCAAAAAACAAAACTTAAAAATTGGTAATAAGTATTTTAATAAAATGCAGCAATTGGGTGTGATTTACAATATCAACTCAAAAAGTGTATCACTTGAAATTACTAAAATGTCAATAAAAGTCATGGATATGCTTTTACATTGAATGAACACTTTAAAATGTGTGTTTAATTTCACACAAGAGGCGACCAATCAAAACAGACTTGGCGAGCTGACCAATCAGAGTAAAGTTGGCTTATGGAAGGGAGGGGTTTACAGAACTTAAACTGTGAATTAATTCAAACGTTTGCAAAATTCTTCTGATATTGAGAAGTGCACATTCTGACAAATTGACAATGTTTTCTGACCTTAGATGCATTTAAACCTGTTGTAGGGGACTTTGAAACGATATTAGGACACTTTAAGATACTGTACCACATTACCTGCTCTTTAAGTTAAAGGAAAATGCAGATTTTTTATGTTTTAGTGAAACACAAAAGGAGAAATCCTAAACACTTGTTATGGTTCATCATGTTTTCTTTGCAGTATCAGTGAAACGATTCTGAAGCTTTTCAATCTTCCACTTGTTTCAGACATTAATAGTTTATTTTTAAAAAAGAATATGTTTTGAAGAATGTTAGAAACCAGCAGTCATTGCCTTTCATAGTTGGAAAAAAATACAAAGTATTTATTCATCAAAATATGAATTTGTGTTAAACAGAAGAAAGTATCTCAAATAAGTTTTAAATAAGTGATGACAGAATGTTTTGTTTTTGGGCAAACATTCATTTTTATTTTTATTATTGTGCTTTTATCGGTTTGTTGTAATATTTCTCTTTAGAATTTATGTGTTTTTGCTTTAATTTTAGATTTCACTGAAAGTCTTGATGCATTTCCCTATCAATTCATATACAGTAGTTGAGGTTTTTATCTTTTTTGTTAATCATTGATGATTTTACAACTCAAAGACATTCTGAGTTCATTGAAGAAGACTGATCATCAACTAAATAAATTATTTTTCTCACATTAATAACTTAATTATTATTTTAAGCTAGCGTCTATTGTATTTTTTTGTTTAGCTTTATATTTTTTTCTATTTCAGATTTTATTTTTACTTATAGAGTTATAGAGGCCTATTAAATATGCTTGACCTTTTTGTTAGACATTGTTTACTTGTAATTTTATTAAGTAAGATAGCAATCAGAAAAATTTAGTAATTTAAGTTATTTGATGTGTCTTTGTTATTATTTTGCTTTACACCATGGCAACTCTAGTGATTCATTTTGATAATTGAGTACTGAATCAGGTGATTCGGTTGGAAAAAAACTGTCTGAATGATTTGTTCATGAATCAGACTCAGACATTTGTAAAGTTGAACTCATCCAGGCGTAATTGCTCTCGACTCACTAGAAACTTGATCTGTGGTGATTTTGTGACATTTTCAATATTAAAAACTCTTTGCTCAATTGATTTAGGCCAATTGTATACTATTTAGTTGTATTTATAGCTATTTGCTAAAGTTATGCTATAATGTATTTAATATCTGTGTATGCAATTTTGTACTATAATTATGAACTTTCAGATTTTTATCATGTTCTTTTTTGAATACAGGTTATATTTAAAAGATTTAGTGCCATCATAAACATTACTTTTTTCTCTAAATGCAATTGTTGTTAATAGCTATTGTAATTTGTATTATAAGCATAGTATTCACTAATATATTTTCAGATTGTTTACCTTGTTTATGTGAATACTGGTTACATTTAGATTTGCTGCCAACTTAAACATGACTTCTCAGCACACTTTAATACTAGCTGTTTATAATGTTTGCCATTATAATTTGTGTTTTATTCAATACTGTATATAGCCTACAACTGTATGCTAAAATTTGACAGAACATCTGTTTTTAGCTTCTGAAGTGTGGTGTGGATGGAGATTTTTTTCTGTTTCTCATTTTAAAACACAGCTCAAATGAAAATGCAGGAGTATAAATGTAGCCTTGCTCTCAAACATATTTTGGATTGAATTATCCCTTCAAATGCTCATTCTTTACAGTCTAGCACATGGAAAAGAGAATCTAGCACAGTTTCTCCTTGTGTTCCGTCGTACAAGGTTTCAACAATGTTCGAATAAAATTTATGACAGGACATTCGTTTTTCCGAAAGAAAGAAAAAGAACTATAGGAAAGTCACAAGCTACCTCCAGGTGGATTGGGAAATGGAAAGAAAGGAAGAAAAGAAGGAGGAAAAAAGAAAGAAAGAAAGAAAGAAAGAAAGAGGAAGAAAAGAAGAAAGGTTAGCTTTTTTATATATATATATCGTATAACTTTTTGTATTTTCCTTTTTGTTTTTATTTTTTTTGTTTTATTTATTTTACTACTGTAATAGTATTGTGTATGCACCCTATACATACACTTGTTGTCCATCTGTATGATGCTTGAGGACTTTTGCAGACTTGTTTGAGGACTGTTGGCTGTGTGCCTCTTCTGTCAAAGCCACAAAGGGGAAATAAGTGCCGGGGTATGTTTGTTTGTTTGTTTGTTTTTTGTTGTTGACTGTTTGTTTGTTTATTTATCCTATAAATAAAGTATTAAAGGAAAGAAAGAAAGAAAGAAAGAAAGAAAGAAAGAGAAAGAAAGAAAGAAAGAAAGAAAGAAAGAAAGAAAGAAAGAAAGAAAGAAAGAAAGAAAGAAAGAAAGAAAGAAAGAAAGAAAGAGAAAGAAAGAAAGAAAGAAAGAAAGAACAAACGAACTTTGGTATTGATAGAAAGAAAGAAACTTCCTGCGGTTGGATAGAAAGAAAGAAAGAAAGAAAGAAAGAAAGAAGTTAAGAAAGAGAGAAGCATGGAGAGAAGGAATGAAGAATGCAGGGCACATATGAGTTGGCCTTACTTAATTTACAACATTCTTGATTTGAGGCCAATTAAAGATCCAGAAGTGGAGCTCTGAATGAAAGCTTTCATTGTGAGTGGGTTCTTCAAGCTGGAGACTCGGGTTTGTCTGGAGGATCAAATATCCTCCTGTGTGTCCGAGAAAGAGAGCGACTCTGGTGGAGACCATGTTTTGCGGGTGAAGAAATGTGTCTGGAATTTGGTATCAAGGGACCCGTTCGTTCCTCCACAGAACCGCATTGACTTTGACTCAGTAGAGTGATTGTAAGCATGAAGCCGCTCTTTGGATTATTGTTTAGCTTCAGTCTCTCACACATTCACTTTTCTTACTGTCTGAACATCTCAATATAATGTTTAATGTTAGGGTTGCACGGTGTTGGAAAACTGGTTTTACAATATTTTGATTGTTTCTTTTGTTTTCTTTTGTTTTCCAGATAATTGAAAATAATGATATATGAAAATAATTAAGAGGGAGCTCATCTTCACACCAAAAAGATCATCAATCAAATGCAAAAAAAAAAAAAAAATTTATGTTTCACAATATATTTTGCTTAAAATGTTCTTGCTTAAAAGCATCGTTCACCTCAAAATTTTCTGATCATTTATTCAGTTGAATGGTTCTAAACTTTTATGAATTTCTTACTGCTGTTGAACACAAAAAGATATTTTGACGAATGATGGAAAAAGCAGCCATTGACGTCCATAGTATATATAAAAATTCTATGTTTTTCCTCAACATTCTTCGGTAAATCTGCCTTTGTTTTTCTTTGTAAAACTTACTTACTAAAAGTGAGTTTAGTAAAGTTTAGTAAAAGTACTAAACCATATGCTGGATAAGTTGGCAGTTCATTCCGCTGTGGTGACCTCAGATTAATAAAGGGACTAAGCCAAAAAGTAAATGAATGAATGAATGAATGAATGGATAATAATATACACTCTTAATTTTTTTTGTAAGTTGAAACAACAAAGTTGTTAATTCTGCTTAACCTGGTAGGTTTTTACTGTCTCAACTAGTCTGCAATAGAGTGTTTGTCAGCTCAACTTAAAAACATATGCTGAACCAGCGCCCTTTAAGTTGCACTCCCCATACTTCCAATCCAGCAGGTGGCAGAATGTGCACCATTAATGCGGTTTGCCAACTGCCAAACACCAGAATTGTGTTCTTTTGTGTGTTTTTTTACCCTAATTTTTTTATTCATTCTCCAAAACCACTTAGCAACACCCTGGCAACCAATCACAACAGCTGTTGTTAGCTCACGTTGCCAGGAGAAAAAACAAGCCAAACCCATTGCTTTCTCATTTAATTTTAGGAACTGCGTCACAGTTATTATTATTATTACTTTCTTCATTTAGCCAGGAGATCACATTGAGACAGTACTATCTCTTCTTCCAGTGAGAGCTGGTCAAGACGGCAGGCAACACATAAAGATTCACACCAAAAATCACAGAAAACAGTACCACAAAATTACTAAATCACCATTCATAAAAAGGTCAGATCATAGAAATAATTACAAATTACAAATACTCCGAGTCGGAAGTGTGTCAAGATTGAGCTGATTTTGCAGGTCATTCCAAGCCCTTTGAGCACAAAAGGAAAAAACACGTTTGCCAGTTGTTGACAATACCCTTGGGACTGTTAAACGAATACAGGAACCAAATCTAGAGTGTTGGTCATTTATATCATCAAATTAGAAAGATAGGATGGTAGTTTATCTAAGAGAGCCTTTCAAGAGTTCACACTTAGCTGATGATTCATCAATAGCTTGTTTGGCATGCTGTCCCGGGAGAGAGCCCCGAGCTCAAGGGATCCTCGAGCCCGGGGCTTCCTCCCGTTTGCAGAGCGAGAAGGGAGCCTGAGCTCGGTGGATCTCAGAACTCCCCGTCTGCAGTAGCTAAGGGAACACGTGAGGAAAAAGAAAGGGGGCTAGACAAATGTTTCATTGTTATGCATGATGTATATTTTTTGGATGGTGGGAGGAAACTGAAGAACCCGGGGAAAACCCACGCGGACACGGGGAGAACATACAAACTCCTCACAGAAACACCTACCGACCTGACAGGACCAGGGTTGGCAGTGTTCTTGCTGTGGGGCTAACAGTGCTAACCACTGGGCCTCCGTGCCGCCCGATCTAAGGTGAAGGAGGAGAATGGGGAGGAAGGGGGGTTTCTTCCAAACGAAGATAAAGTGGACTGAAAACTGTGGTTATTTATAGTAGCTTATGGCTCATATGATTGGATGATACTGATTAGCTTAATACGAGACCGGCTGTGATAAATCATAAGCACGTGATCCTCTCGAAATTAGTTTATTAATAAACCTCACTTAAAGTAAATAAGTACAAATGTAATTTTCTCCTTTGATATAGAGATAACCAATCTAAGGAATCGTACAAAATACAGTGATGCGTCCGTGAGTCTAATACGAAACAAAAAAAAAAAACGGTCACAGCTCCCGGTTCATGTGGACTTTAAATGCAGCAAATTCTATAATCTCTTACTGTGTTCACACAAGCAAACACTATAGAATACACAAGACATGTCACTCGTATTTTTTTAAATGGGGAAAAGTATAACAGTCATTATGGTGAATAAAGCCCCACCTGCTAGTACAGGAGCCAATCATTGATCACTATAGAAATACAATTCTCCGGGGGAGAAGCTCGGACCAGACGTGAGTTTCTGCAGATTTTTGTTTAGATATGAAACTAAAGAGGCAGCTGTTATTTAATTTAATTGGTGATTCCTAATATGAAATTCTATCATAAGTTTGGCAAACAGTTTTGGAGAAATTTATGTTTTCCCAATCAGACAGAATGCCTGGGCATACTGGCCGAGAGGTGTTTCAAAGATGGCCGCCGAGTGAAATGACTTGCCTTAAAGGGACTTTGACACAGGTCTCCTCTTGATGCATCCTCAACAAAAGGGGCGGAGCAAGTACACATCTGCGCATTTTATCTGTACTTGGCAAGATGTGAATTTTGAATTGGAACAGTACTTCGGCGACAGTTGATGACGTTTCACGAGAAACGCACACTGAGAAACAGCCACAGTTTTCCTAACATAGTGTCATTTGTTTATGTATGATTTCTGAATATCAGAATGTCATTTGAAAAATAAACTACAGGAGAGCCTCAGTTCTTTTATTAGTTGCACTGCTACTGTTATGTGTGTTCATGACATGTTATTAATAATGTTCTGAATGTGTTTCTGCAGTGCGGACGGCACGGTTCTCTCAGGAGCCTGCAGACCAGTCAGTGGTGTTGGGCCAGAGGGTGGTCCTGTCCTGCGTGGTCTTCAACTATTCAGGCATTGTGCAGTGGACCAAGGATGGACTGGCCTTGGGCATTGGAGAAGATCTGCGGGGTCAGTCATACACAACACTTTCTTTGTTTCTTTCTTTCTTTCTTTCTTTTTCTTTTTCATACTTTTTCTTTCTTTCTTTCTTTTTTCTTTCTTTCTTACTTTTTCTTTCTTTTTTTCTTTCTTTCTTTTTTTCATTCTTTCTTTCTTTCTTTTTCATACTTTTTCTTTCTTTCTTTCTTTCTTTCTTTCTTTCTTTCTTTCTTTCTTTCTTTCTTTCTTTCTTTCTTTATTTTTTCTTTCTTTGTTTTTCTTTTTCTTTTTCATACTTTTTCTTTCTTTCTTTCTTTCTTTCTTTCTTTCTTTCTTTCTTTCTTTCTTTTTCTTTTTCATACTTTTTCTTTTTTTTCTTTCTTTCTTTCTTTTTTTCTTTCTTTCTTTCTTTCTTTCTTTCTTTCTTTCTTTCATACTTCCTTTTCTTTTTCTTTTTGACATTTCATGTTTTGACTGTTTTTAGTCTGTGTTTGATTTCTAACTTTCATGCTCTCTTTAACCTCAGAGCAGTCAAGAGTGTGGGATATGTATCATCCATGATAATATTGTACTTGTAATTTTTTTGCTATTTGCAGGCATTGTTGGTTTGTCACTCACTTTTTTGTTTAGTTTTTCATACAAAAACATCTAAAAGTTAAAGCTTAGAATGCAGTTACTAATAATTCAGGTAATGCATTCATTCATTCATTCATTCATTTTTCTTTTCATTCATTTTCGGCTTAGTCCCTTTATTTATCAGGGATCGCCACAGCGGAATAAACTGCCAGCTTATCCAGCATATGTTTTACACAGTGGATGCCCTTCCAGCTGCAACCCAACACTGCGGCTCGAACCAGCAACCTTCTTGGCATGAGGCGATTGTGCTACCCACTGCGCCACCGTGATGCCCATATTTAAAATATTTCAATGGAAATTAACCTTGAGAAAATGTAATAATTAGTTGAGTCATCCCTAACCAATATAATTGCACTCATACTAATTTAACATTTGTTTAGTCTTTGCAACACCTTTTCTTTGGAAAATATGAGCATATAAGCATGTCTTTCTTGCTCTTTAATTTTCCGTTTTCCCTGTGTATGTGCTTTTTATTTAGTCTCCATCACTCTCACTGTTTTCCCCTGTTTGCTTGTTTTCTGTCCAGCTTCTGTCCTCTCGTCCCCTTTGCTCTTTTGCTTTCTGCTCCACTAGCTCATCTTTTTCTCACTCCTTGAGGACTGTCATGAGAACTCTGAGGGCAGGATGTGGTATTTTTAACCTCTGCCATTATAAATAGATAAATGTGGACCTGATAAACTACATTTGCTGCATTTGCCCGATTCGTTAAAAAGCATGAGGCATGAAGACAAATTCACTTCCTTGCCCCTTCTCTCTCAGTCTCTCTCTTGCTCTGTCTCTCTCGCTCACTTTGACTCAGTGTAGTTGTATTTACACTGTGATGCTTCACTGGTTTGTCCCCGTGGCTTTCATATAAAAGCATGTGAACAAATCCTGCACTCACACACACACACACACACACACACACACACACACACAAATGTGCACCCGCATACATCAGCACATCCTCATATACACATAGCACACACTGATAACTCAATCTCACAGCAGAGAGAGGGCTGTGTGGGTTGGGGATGCGTGATGTAATTCACAGCAGAATTTTTGTCATTTCTCTTGCAGCAGAAGCTGGAAATGTCCATGTCATAGTGCTAGCATTTGTCAGGCAAACTCTACTGCCACCCAGTGGTGGAGAGCATGCTGATCTCTTTTCCGCTTGTTAGTATGCAAACGTCACTGTTACTATTGCTTAAGATCTGACATTCGAACAAATGTCAAGCCCCCAGTACTACAACCATTTGCTAATGCAGGAATGTGGGATTCAGCATTCACCACCTTCAGAGGTGTGCTGGTTTTCCAGGATAAATGGACAGGAAAATCATAGATATCTTGGGGGTAGATCAACCATATATAGCAACTCAGTAAATACAGCAATTGCCAAAAGACCTTAGCAACTGCATAGGAACACATTAAAGCCCCAAATCTGCATAGCAACACAGGATAAAAAACTCAAAACACTCTAGCAACCACATAGTAACACAGTAAAACAACCATTAAAAAAAACAAAGCAACCTGGCAACCACATTGCAACATGATAAAATTAACTAGAACATGATTGAAACGAAATAGCAATACATAGAAAATACCCAAAGCACCCTGGCAACCACATAGCAACACTGTTAAAACAACCATAAAATCATAACAACCGCATAGCAACAAAGTGAAAAAATAAATAAATACCGAAAGCACCCTAGCAACTACATAGCAGCACACTAAAAAACACCAAAATATAATGGCATTTGCATAGCAACATGCAAAAAAAAAAAGACCTAAGACCTGCAAACCTCCAGAACATGATAGCAACTGCATACCTGCACTCAAAAAATAGCCAAAGCAACATAGAAACTACATGACAACACTGTAGACAACCAGAAACGAATTGCAACCACATAGCAAAAAAATGCAAAAATACGCAAAGCACCCTAGCAACAGCATAGCAGCACACTGCAAACAATCAAAACATGATAGCAACTGCATAGCAACACACTAAACACCACCAAAATATAATGGCAACTGCATAGCAACACACAAAAAAATACCTAAAACATCTTAGCAACTGCATGACTACACTCAAAAAAATAGTCAAAGCAACCTAGCAACCCCATAGCAACACTGTATAGACAACCAGAAAATCATAGCAACCGCATAGCAACAAAGTGAAAAAAATAAATACCCAAAGCACCCTAGCAACAGCATAACAGCACACTGCAAAACATCAGAAAATGGTAGCAACTGCAAAGCAGCACACTAAAAACCAATAAAATATAATAGCGACAGAATAAAAAATACCCAAACCAACACAATGGAAACAACCAGAGTGTAATAGAAATGGCATTGTAATACAGAGAAAATACCCAAAGCACCCAAGCAATCATGTAGTAACACCATAAAAACAACCAGAACATGATAGCAACAACATGGCAACACACTAAAACAACCAAAAATAAAAACAATGAACCCTAGCAACCACATTGCAACATGGTAAAATTAACAAGAACATGATTGAAACGGCATAGCAACATATAAAAAGACCCAAAGCACCCTAGCAACAGCATAGCAACACACTGCAAACCACCACAACATGATAGCAACTGCATACCTGCACTAAAAAAATAGCCAAAGCAACCTAGCAACCACATAGCAACACTGTAAAGACAACCAGAAAATCATAGCAACCGCATAGCAACAAAGTGAAAAACAAATACCCAAAGCACCCTAGCAACAGCATAGCAACACACCGCAAACCTTCAGAACATGATAGCAACTGCATAGCAACACACTAAACACCACCAAAATATAATAGCAACAAAATAAAAAATTCCCAGAAACAACCTAAGTATGATAGAAACAGCATAGCAATACAGTGAAAATACCCAAAACACCCTAGCAACCACATAGCAACACTGTAAAGACAACCAGAAAATAATAGCAACAGCATAGCAACAAAGTGAAAAATTAAATACTCAAAGCACCCTAGCAGGAGCATAGCAACACACCAAAAACCACCAGAACATGATAGCAACTGCATAGCAACACACAAACAAATACCTAAAACACTCTAGCAACCGCATAGTAACACACTAAAACAACAACAAAAAAAAAAAAAAACAAAGCACCCCAGCAACCAAAATGCAACATGGTAAAATCAACAAGAACATGATTTAAACAACATAGCAACATATAAAAAGATCCAAAGCACCCTAGCAGCAGCATAGCAACACACTGCAAACCACCAGAACATGATAGCAAGTGCATAGCTACACACAAAAAAATACTCAAAGTACCCTAGCAAAAACACTGTAAAAACCACCAGAACGTGATAGCAACTGCATAGCAACAAAGTAAAAAAAATACCCAAAGCACCCTAGCAACAGCATAGCAGCACACTGCAAATAACCAGAACATGATAGCAACTACATAGCAACACACCAAAAAATAATGACAACTGCATGGCAACACACTCAAAAAATAGCCAAAGCAACCTACGGTAGCAACCTTATTGTAACACTATAAAAATTACCAAAACATGATAGCAGCAAAGTTAAAATAAAAACCCAAAGCACCCTAGCAACAGCAAAGCATCACACTGCAAACCACCAGAACATGGCAGCAACTGCATAGCAACACATTAAAAAACATGAAAATGTAATAGCAACAGAATAAAAAATACCCAAAAGAACACAATGGAAACAACCAGAGTATGATAGAAACTAGCATAGCAATAGAGACAAAATACCCAAAGCACCCTAGCAACAACATAGCAACACTGTAAAGACAACCAGAAGATCATAGTAACAAAGTGAAAAAATCAATACCCAAAGCACCCTAGCAACAGCATAGCAGCACACTGCAAACAACCATAACATGACTGAAACTGCATTGCAACACAGTAAAAAACAACCAAAGCATAATGGCAACTGCATAACAACATACAAAAATACCTAAATCACCCTAGCAACTCTATAGCTACACTCAAAAAATAGCCAAAGCAACGTAACAACTATGTAGAAACACAGTGAAAAATCAGAACATGACAGAAACTGCATAGCAACATGCTAAAACCCACCAAAATATGATATCAAGTGCATAGACACGCACAAAATAACCAAATCATCTTAGCAACTCCATAGCTACACTCACAAATACCCAAAGCACCCTAACAACTGCATAGCTACTAAAAAATTGCCATAGCAACCACGTAGTAACACCATTAAAACCACCAAAGCATGATCACAACCACATAGTACAAAGTAAAAAAAATACCCAAAGCACCCTAGCAACAGCATAGCAACACTGTAAAAACAACCAGAAAACCATAGCAACAGCATAGCGACAAAGTGGAAAAACTACACAAAGTATCCTAGCAACAGCATAGCAGCACATCAAAAACAACCAGAATATGACTGAAACTGCATTGCAACATAGTAACAAACAACCAAAGCATAAAGGCAATTGCATAGCTACACTCAAAAAATACCCAAAGCAACCTAGCAACCATAAAAACCACCAGAATGTGATAGCATTGCATAGCAACAAAGTAAAAAAATACCCAAAGCACCCTAGCAAACACATAGCAACATAGTAAATGCTCCCAGTACACTCAAAAAGTACCCAAATCACAACTGCATAGCTACATTCAGAAAATACCCAAGCCACTATAGCAACCACATACAGTACGTAGCAACACAGTAAATACCGCCAGTACACTATGGCAACTGCATAGCAATGCAATACCTTAAACCCAATGGCAACCACTTATCAACACACTAAAAACCACCAAAATATGATAACAAGTGCATAGCCACACACAAAAAATACCCCAAACACCTTAGCAACTGCATAGCGACGCTGTAAAAAACAGATGGCAGAAACTGCATAGCAACACACTAAAAAAACACCAAAATATGATAACAAGTGAAACAATACCCAAAGCACCCTAGCAACAGCATAGCAACATTGTAGAAAAACAGATGACAGATACTGCATATCAACACACAAAAAACACCAAAATATGATAACAAGTGCATAGCCACACACACACAAAAAATACCCCAAACACCCTAGCAACTGCATAGCAACACTCCAAAAAAATCTAAGCACCCTAGCAACTGCATAGCTACACTCAGAAAATACCCAAACCACAATAGCAACACAGTAAATACTGCCAGTACACTATGGCAACTGCATAGCAATGCAATACCTTAAGCCTAATGGCAACCACTTATCAACACACTTTCAGAGGAGCACGTGATATGATTGACTGCAGCTGGCCACCCATTATATCCAATCCAAACTCATTATAAGAACCCTAGCTAGAACTACACCCTTACCTTCGTTTTCCGAAGAAACCCCCCATCCACCGCTTCTCCTCCTTTTCTCCTTTACCATAGGGAGCTCTCGAGAACCACCTGATCTCGTACTCCCCTTACATGCTCTATTGACAGGCGGGAGCCCTGGGCTCAACTATCTCCGAGCTCAGGGTTCTCTCCCGGGACAGCATGCCAAACCTGCTAACATTTGTCAAACAATATCTAAGTGTGAACTCTTGAAAAATCACTAAGTGTTACACAGTGAGGAATGCAAAGCAACACAGTAAAAAATAAATTTATTAAAATACCTAAAGCACTAAAAGAATTCTGTCAACGTTGCATCTGATTTCTGAAGCACTTTGATTGGTCCGTGCTGAAAATGCAGGAGTTTCATTGAGTGCACATGCTTACTGACTGAATTTTGTGTGCTCAGCAATTCTCTCAAGTTCATATATGATGTAAGAGATTCGTTTCAAAGCTTCAATCATTCGAACAGAAATTTTCACATAACTTGTGTTGGACTAGGATCAGGGTGGGGCCAAGCCGGAGCGCTCACTCTGATCCCCCAGGCTCTGCAATGGTTGGGGAAATTCCAAATTGAACCAAAACAAACAATTACAATTGGCTTTAGATTGGCAATGAAAATTCGGGAAATGCGTCTACCAGCAGAACGTGGGAAGTTTAAAATAAATAAATAAATAACTTGTGCTAGACTATAGTCACCAACGGACAGATTTTTGCCAGTGCATGTTGCCAGATTTCACAATGTGTATCTTGTTTAAATGAAGACCATCATTCATTTAAATGGAGTTAACTTGTAACTCTTCTTAACCAATCACCCACTCCCTATAACTTATTTAAGGCAGACCAGCCCTCTAGCACTCCTTCTCGTTCTTTCGAATCCACCCTCCCTTGCTGTATTTCCTCACTTTGCATTCATATATAACCCTCTTTTCACTCCTAGGTTAAATGGGGTGGTCTAATCACTCTACCAAAATATTACAGAGACATTACCCCCACTCTGAGTCTCTGGACATCATCGTAGGACGCCCGATCAACCTACCTACCTGTTCACTGTTTATTCCTACTTCCCCTTCATCCCCCTATTCTCTAACCATCCCCTTCATCCCTACATCCCTACAATAAAGTTTAGCTCAAAGTGTGGTGTAGTCCATGCTGGTAAAAGTGTTTAATTCTGATGTGTGTGTGTGCATGTGTTTTGCAGCCTGGCCGCGGTATCGTGTGTTAAGGCTGGTGGATGTTGGGCAGTATAATCTGGAGATCTCGGCTGCGGAACTCTCAGACGACTCTCTCTATGAGTGCCAGGCCACAGAGGCAGCGCTGCGCTCGCGACGGGCCAAACTCACCGTCCTCAGTAAGTAGAGTCTGTATGCTTATCTCTTGTCTTAATTTAGAGGGAATTAACAGTTGGAAGAAATTTGTTCTAAACAAAGAGTGAATAAATAGCGGGAGCGATTGGGTGCGAAATAAAACCCAGCTGGAGTGAGTCTGAAAAAACAGTCCAGCGAAGATTTCTAGGCTGTAGATCTGGGTTCGCATATTAGTGATAGCCTACAGTAAAACAAGCGCTGAACGCATCTTTCTCTGGCTTAGAGCCGAAGCGCAAAAATTTACATCTGGCAGTTATATACTGACACCAATATAAATAACAACACAGTATTTACACTTTTATATGAACATCGTCCCTAAAATATGAATATAAATGTCAAGAAAATAAGCTCTTACCTTTCTTTATGTTTTCTTTCAACATGTCGGTAGATGTTAGAAGTCGTTGTAGTCAGTAGATGTGACTTGCAAATAAATTCTCTATGATTTTCATAAGCAAAATTAATTCATGCTCCTTTTAAAGGCATTAATCTAGACCTAGCCAAACATTGTGTGATATGGCTATTTCTGGTTACAAGTTTAAAGAATGGTGCAGTGCAGTGCTGGAAATAGATGCTGGCAGCCAGAGGGTTCATTCAATTCTTGCTATAATTTCATGCTGTTATTTAGTCAATTTTAATAGCATAAAATAATCTTTATTTGTGTTGTGGATGATATGGACTCTACTGCACTCGTAATATTTTCCGAGCCCAAAATGTCCAAGTGCGAGTCAAGTCCAAGTACACGTTCACCTGAGTCCATGACAAGTCTAAGTCCAATCAAAATTGGACTCGACTCCAAGTCCAAGTTTGAGTACCCCAACACTACTAATTATCACAGCTTGTCTAATAACCTAATTAACCTGGTTAAGCCCTTAAATTGCACTTTAAGCTAAATACTAGCATCTTGAAAAATATCTAGTAAAATAATATCTACTGTCATCATGGCAAAACTAAAAGAAATCAGTTATTAAAAATGGGTTATTAAAACTATTACATTTAGAAAATGTGTTGAAAAAGACTTCAACTGTATCTGAATGCTCAATGCATGCAAACTCATGCAAAAGTGCATGATTTAAAAATGGCTATGATGGTTTTTGCTTTTTTTTTTGAGGAATGAAGGGTTGATATCTTCTGAAATGAATAGATTTATGAGTTGTTTCCAATATTAATTGATCTCCATATGTACTTGTGTCTGTAGTTCCTCCTGATGAGCCGGTGATTGAGGGCTCCCCGGAGATCCTCCTCACAGCAGGGGTTCCCTACAACATGAGCTGCGTGTCCCGCGGAGCCAAACCAGCCTCTGTCATAGAGTGGCAGAAAGACGGCCTGCCTATAGAAGGGGCTGTCAGCACTACGGTGAGACACACACACACACACACACACACACACACACACACACACACACAAACACATGCGGCTTATTGACTTGTCTGCTGCATTAGTGCTCATTTCATTCACAGATACAAATCATTCACTCCTTGGACAAAAAAAGGCATTGAAATCATCCTGACTTTGCGTTCACAAGCTAATTTGTTTTCTAAATATGTCATTTTTCTGATTGGTTGATTGCTGGTTTCTGATTGGCTGATGAACATTCTAAAGTGTGCAGTTATTTTCAGAGAATACAGGTCTTGACTGTATTACTGTTCCATATTACTAAGCTGTGTGATGAAAAACCAAAGGCTTTGGGATGAAATCGCGAGAAACTAGTCCTCCCTGCAGGCACCTTGATGTCAAAACAACAACAAAAGCATAGAAAAAAAAAAAAAACGTTAAAAACAAATCTATTTGATGTCAGTTGAGTACCTTGATGTCAAACCAGCATCAAAATTGACTAACTTTGGCATTAAAAAACACACCAAAAATCAGGGGTGACCATCAATCATTTTCTCAGAGGATGACAAGCTGATAAAAGTTTTATTTATAGAGAAAATGACAAAGCACTGCAGTGTTTGGGTGTTCTGTGTTTGTCTGAGATAATTAGTCGACCGTAATGTGTATATTCCATACAAACTGAAGCTGATCGGTCAGTTCTTGTCATGTGACTCATAGTGCGCTCCCGGTATTCATTCAACTGTGTGCGTCTGGAAGGTGCAAGCCGCACACCTCCAATGGAAATAACGAACTTACGCAAACTCAAGAAAAGACATGATATGCGATCGGCCTCTAAAAGGCCACCCTCATTTGTGATCTTCATCAGTTGATCATCTTCTTGCACAGACCTGGTGGATTCACCCGATTTGTTGACAAATGGGTTGCAGTTCTGTTCTTTGGCAGTTCGTGGGTCCTTCACTGAGCCTTTTTCCCTTAGCCAAGAAACTTTCCAAAGATGTCTGTTTCTACTCATTTTGCTGCTTGTGGGTTAAATTTGGGCGCTCAAGTGACCGAGCAAGAGAATACGGTCATTTTACAAAATAAAAGATCGTTCTGACTCAGAATAATGAATGATTTCTTGTGCGCCTGGTACCAATTGATCCACGGACCGGTACCGGTCCAAGGCCCGGTGGTTAAGGATCACTGCTGTAAATTATTATCCAGCAGGCACAAGACGTCAACACAACATCTGATTAACATTGTACCCCATTGTAGTGAGGATGTTGCATTTTGTTTGGAAATGAAAATCGAGTTGATGTCAGAACCCAACGTCAGGTGACGTCAATGTCCAACATTCAACCTAAAATCAATTCACGAGTTCACACTTGCAACAGTTTCAGAATAAAGCGTATTTGGCGTGCTGTCCGGGGAGAGGGCTCTGAGCTCGGGGAAGACACCTAAACTCGAGTCATTCCTCTTATCAGGAAACAAAGAGGAATAGGGATTCGAGCGAAGTATCTAGCCCGGCCCCAGAACGCTCCCCCCGGGATAGTAATGCTTAAGAGGTGAGGTGACGGGGTGGTGGAGGGATGCTAAAGTCGTAAGATGCTGCAGGTAAGACAGCTTTGGTATATATAGGGGTTTGGTCAAGAACTGATTGGATAATAGAATAATTGTCAATGACGTATTTGATACTGAAACTTCTGCGCGTGCTTCTCCCGAAATTTGTTTATCAAACATCACTTCACGAGTTCACACTTGCAACAGTTTCAGAATAAAGCGTATTTGGCGTGCTGTCCGGGGAGAGGGCTCTGAGCTCGGGGAAGACACCTAAACTCGAGTCATTCCTCTTATCAGGAAACAAAGAGGAATAGGGATTCGAGCGAAGTATCTAGCCCGGCCCCAGAACGCTCCCCAAAAATTGCTTATTTTGTTACAGGACAGCAGCCAGACAAGTGGGTGAGCCCCCCAAAATTTGCTGATCTTTAAAATTTGGAGGGGTGCTGTTAAGCTGATGGTTGTGCTTTGCAAGGAGTGTGTCTCGGGAGGAGGCAGTAACTGTATTGATGGTGATGCGTTAAGTGTCTCCAGCAGGAGTCGTCGCTCCCACGGGAGACGGGCATCTCCCATAGGAGCGGTCACTGCGCTGGCAGTGGTGGTAAGGTGTACTTCTCCCATGGGAGCTGTCACTGCACTTGCAGTGGTGCATAATTAAGGTGTACGTCTCCCGAGGGAGCTGTCACTGCGCTTGCAGTGGTGCATGATAAGGTGTACATCTCCCATGGGAGCTGTCACTGCGCTTGCAGTGGTGCATGATTATAAGGTGTACGTCTCCCGTAGGAGCGGTCACTGCGCTTGCAGTGGTGCATAATGAGGTGTACGTCTCCCATGGGAGCGGTCACTGCACTTGCAGTGGTGCAAAATTTTGTAAAGGTGTACGTCTCCCGTAGGAGCGGTCACTGCACTAGCAGTGGTGCATGATAATGAGGTGTACGTCTCCCGTGGGAGCTGTCACTGCACTTGCAGTGGTGCGTAATTATAAAGTGTACGTCTCCCGTAGGAGCGGTCACTGCGCTTGCAGTGGTGCATAATGAGGTGTACGTCTCCCATGGGAGCGGTCACTGCACTTGCAGTGGTGCATAATTTATAAAGGTGTACGTCTCCCGTAGGAGCGGTCACTGCGCTTGCAGTGGTGCATAATGAGGTGTACGTCTCCCATGGGAGCGGTCACTGCACATACAGTGGTGCATAATATATAGAGGTGTACGTCTCCCGTAGGAGTGGTCACTGTACTAGCAGTGGTGCATAATAATGAGGTGTGTGTCTCCCGAGGGAGCGGTCACTGCACTTGCAGTGGTGCATAAGATGTACGTCTCCCGTGGGAGCTGTCACCGCACTTGCGGTGGTGCATAATTATAAAGGTGTACGACTCCCGTAGGAGCGGTCACCGCGCTAGCGGTGGTGCATAAAAAGGTGTACGTCTCCCGTGGGAGCAGTCTCTGCGCTTGCAGTGGTGCATAATAATGAGGTGTGCATCTCCTGTTGGAACGGTTATGCAGATGCTGTATTAGCGTTATTAAAATATATTATGCAAAGTGTATTTCGAAGGAAGTGTCGTGTCAATGAAGGAATGTGTTTTGAATAAGGGTTTGATGGGCTTTTCTAATGTGAGAGCGGTCGGCTCGAATGTAGCACTTAAAGGCCTGTGAGGACCAGCGTCCGAGTGTTTGGATCTGCTGCTCTGATAGACCATTTTGTGCTGCAGTGGTGGCTGCGCCTATTCTGAAGGAATGGCTGGAGAAATTGTCAGCTGGAAAGCCCGACTTAATTAGGACGCATTTAAGATGCTTCTGGAACCAGAAACGAGTGACTGGGCGATTGCTATCGTCTGTAAAAAGGGGGTCTGAAAGGGAAGTGGCTTGTGATCTCCTGATATGTGAAAATGCTAGCAGTGTTTGGTATGGATGGATAGGTGATTGAAGGTTGAAAATGTAAATGTAATGGCCTCTTTTTGCTTGATCAGTTTTGCTTTGTTTAATGAGGAAAGAAATGGTTTCGTTATCCAGCGTTACTAGATCGGATATGGTGGGATGAATGTTTGGGTTGAACCCTGATGTAATGGTGAGTTCTGAACACCTTAAAAATCCGAAGAAGGCTAAAATAAACATGGCGTCGAGAGTACGTGCTGTGTGGATTGATTCGTATCCTTTGCGAAGAGTGGATATGCATTTAGTGAGTGTTTTCAGTGTTATGGGTTGTCGGGTGTCATGACGTGTGGGGTGGGTTCTCTGTATGCCTTTCAAGAGAAGAGTTGTTTGCGAATTAGCTATGTGAAGTGCAGGGGAGCCGTAAATTAGTTTGTGGAAAAATTGAATTCCACTTAAATAGCCTTTAATGGAATTGATCTGGAGTTTTTTGATAATTGTGAGGTAGGATATGTAAGATGAAATGGAAAGTAGAGAAAAATCAGGAAACAGTATGTTATAACATGCATGGAATGTTTTAAAGCTTTTCCATGCTGTTAAATATGACTGCAGGGTTCTAGGAGCCACTGCCTGAAGGATAAAGTCGAGAGAGGCTCCAAGCAGGTTTTTTAAAGGATGATCTATGGGAATATCAGCTCTGAATAAGGAGGGACTTGGATTGGAAACTGATCCGCCTCTGGTGCCAAATGTCTGAATTTCTGGAAGGCAAAACGAGAGAGAGAGTCAGCAATTTGATTTTTGGACCCAGAAATGTGATTTGCAGTTAAAATAAACTGGTCACATGCTGAGATCCAAGTTAGGCGTCTTAGTAGGGGAATTAGTGCTAGCGAATTTGAACGGCCTTTATTTATACAGTGAACGGTTGCTTCATTGTCACAGTGAATTATGATGCGGGAAGAGGACCATTCTTTACCCCATAGGGATGCAGCGACGACTAGTGGGTAGAGCTCGAATAGCGCCGATGATTTTAGTGGTTGCGGCAGGTCTAATAGCTGGGGCGGCCAAGTGGACGCGAACCAGCGTCCTTGATAGTAGCCTCCGAATCCGATTGACGGGGCGGCGTCGGTGAATAAATTAATGTCTGCTGGGGAGGATATTAGGTCGCTGTAAAAGAAGGAGAGACCGTTCCATTGTTTGAGGAATAATATCCATAAACGGAGTTCGTTTAGGCTATTGTCATCGATGGATATAATATCCTCTAGACCGTGAGCTGAGGACGCGAGAAATAAGAGATGAGAAATAAACGAGCGGCCTTGGGGAATTATGCGCATTGCGAAATTCAAATGGCCGAGAATTGATAATAGCTCACGCTTAGAACAGAGGGGACTGTCTAATAGGGAGGAAGCTACCAGGATCGTTCGATCAATTTTTTCCTTTGGTAGGGACGCTTGGAATTTATTGGAGTCTAATTTGATGCCCAAGAATTCGATTGCAGTGCTTGGACCGGCGGTTTTTTCCTCGGCGAGGGGAATCCCGAGTTCAGCGAAAACCTTCTGAACTGTCAAAAGGTGCGCGGCTGGTATAGCGTCTGGTGGTGAGATGATTAGGAAATCATCTAGTAGATGTATTAGATGCGGGATTTCGTAGTTATTGGAAAGGATCCAGCAGATTGCTTCCGACAGCGTATCGAAAATCTTTGGACTACTTCTGCAACCAAAGGTTAGGCGGACGGAAAAATAATAATTTTTTCGCCAAAGAATGCCGAAAAGGTGCCAAAAGTCAGGGTGGATGGGCATGACTTTGAAGGCGGACGTTATGTCGACTTTAGCCATCCATGCGCCACGACCCGCGATTTTAATTAATGAAATAGCTTGGTCGATGTCATGATAAATCATTGAGTACTCTTCCAGAGGGATGAGACTGTTGATACTAGGAAACGGAGAGTTATGCGGGGAGGAGAGGTCGATTATTAAGCGTTTTTTATCGGAGAATTTCCTAGTGGCGATGCCAATAGGACTGACGCGATAAACTCTGAAAGGAGGTGCGGAGAAAGGACCCATCATGAAATTTTCGTCTACTTCTTTTTTGATTAGACGGTCGACGACGTCGGGTTCGGCGAGAGCGGACTGAAGATTTGGACAAATAAAACTACAGGTGGGTAGGCTAATGACACCTGGATGAAAACCTGAAGACAGACCCGTTAATAGAAATTCGGTGAATTTGGGATCGGGATGTTTGAGCAGTTCCGATTTTAGGCGAGAAACATTCACAGGAGTCGATAGGTACTTTCTGGTATTTTTATTTACAGATTTTCTCACTGGACATACTGTGCGGGCGTGAGCGCCGCCGCAGAAATTGCAAACATGCAAAAAACGACATTTCTGTCTCCAGCACCTGCCGCTATTGAAGCCGGTGCACGGGCTGGCGGAGGCTGGGACAGAAGAGCTGTGATCAGAAAAAAGGGGCGGAATATTTGGGTTTGAAGGGACGTAACTGGTAGATCTGGGCTGGGCTGGGTCGGGGAGGGGAGGAGGGATGGGATTTATGAATGGGCATAATTCTGTGTGGTGGGTGGTGGATCGACAGACCGCGCAAGATATACTGCGGCAACCGAGAAAGACTTTATTATGGAGATCTGTGTCTATGGCTCCCCAGAATGGGGTCTGATTCCATTGTGAAATGCGAATGGCGCATTTAGCGGAGAAAAGGCGGTGGTATGTATAGAAATGAGAGCCTCCGTATGAGAGCGCGAGCTCAGCGACTATCGCGAGATAATCATTGAGCTCACGCCTCCTGTGGGGATAGACAGAACAAATGACGTCTGTATATCTTGAAAATGCTATTGTGAATTCTGCGAATGATAAGATGCGTGACTGAATGTTAGCTGTGTTTTTTAAGGTTACTGAAAATTGGCCGCAATCTATCTGGCGGTCTGCCGATGTGGGTGAAATGGGTGAGAGGAGAGAAAAAAGATCAACATCCGAACCTGACAGGATTTGGCTCCTGATGGTGTTGGAGACGGGTGGAGGATCCAGGGCGAGGGCGTTGGGTGGAACAGGTAGAGGCGTGGCTGTGGACAGAGAAAAAGACTTAGTGTGAAGAAGTGGCTGTGGGATGTTGGAGGCTAGAGCCGCTTGCGGAGGCATGCTCGCGCTACTGCTGGCCCTAGGATCACCGGTGGGAGGGAAAGAGAAAAGGGGAGAGGCTTCCGACGTTAGTGACGTCAGCGGAGGCGGCCTCACGCTGGAACTTGCGTCGGGGCCTGGAGGAAAGTTGTAAGCTAGGGCCGCTTGCGGAGGCATGCTCGCGCTGCTGACCCTAGGATCACCGGTGGGAGGAAAAGAGAAGAGAGGAGGGGCTGCCGACGTTAGTGACATCAGCGGAGGTGGCCTCACGCTGGAACTTGCGTCGGGGCCTGAAGGAAAGTTGTAAGCTAGGGCCGCTTGCGGAGGCATGCTCGCGCTGCTGCTGGCCCTAGGATCACCAGTGGGAGGAAAAGAGAAGAGAGGAGGGGCTGCCGACGTTAGTGACATCAGCGGAGGTGGCCTCGCGCTGGAACTTGCGTCGGGGCCTGAGAAAACCTGGGGAAGAAGAGGAGGAATTAGAGGAGCTGGGTTTTGAGCTGGGAGCTGAGGCGGCCTCGCGCTCGCACTGCTCGCGGGAGCTTGGGAGGAATGGGGAGGCAGGATGTGAATTTGGGCCTGTGCTTCCTGTAGCGACCCTGCGCTTGAGTTTGAAGGGGGGGCTGCGGGCCAAGGATATATTTGAGGATGAGCTTCTGGTGCCGCTAGCGGAGGCAAGCTCACGCTATACTGGCGGCTCGAAGGAACGAGTCCAGAGCCGGCGTGGAGTCCCACTTCCGGGGATTGAGATCCTACGTCCTCTGGACCTTGGGCTCTCCCCAGACTCGCTGACGGCCTGCTGCTGCGTCCGGGTCTGGAAGACTGGTTTCGATCCGGACGCTGGTATGGAGACTTTTGGACCTGGCCGGATTTTTTCGTGGCTTTGGAAGGTGGAGTGATGGAAGGAAGTGGTGCTCCGGATTGCAAGGCGTTATACATAGCCAGGAGGTCCGCCTTGGTGGTTCGGCGCGGAACGGTGACGCCTGCGCTGGCCAATGCTTGGCGGAGGTCGGAGACGGTGTTTATCCCTGTGGCTGGGACGGAGGACATGGCTGAGGCAAATGATGAGGCTGGAGAGGATTGCCTTCTGGGAGATGGAGATGGTGAGCCCCGTCTTGATCGGACAGCCGTGATTCTGGCTGAACGGCGGCCTCGAGGTGGAGCCGCGGGCTGAGCTGATGCGCTCTGCGGGGCTACGGAGCTTTGGGTACCGGCGGGAGATCTCAGAGGAGCCTCGGCAAGGAAGGCGTCGTCCTCTGCGAAGAGATTAATCTCAGACATTCTGCGTCGAAGTTTGGATGCTAAAGTCGTAAGATGCTGCAGGTAAGACAGCTTTGGTATATATAGGGGTTTGGTCAAGAACTGATTGGATAATAGAATAATTGTCAATGACGTATTTGATACTGAAACTTCTGCGCGTGCTTCTCCCGAAATTTGTTTATCAAACATCACTTAAATATCAACATCTAATGATGTTGCAGCTTGACGTTGTGTGTAATTTACCACTATGACGTCTATCAGACCTTGGATTTTGGTTGCCATACTTGGTGAATAAATACCAGTATTTGACATCAATATGACGTTGGTTTAAGATGTTGGCTCGGCGTTGGATTTTGGTCACTTTCCAACAGAACTTAAAATCAAACAAATATCAACATCATTGGCCGTAGTTATTAGACGTCAACATAACATTCTTCTTAGACGCTGGCTAGACATTGAATTTTGGTCACCTGAAGTCACAACCTAAATCTTACCCAATATTAACGTCTTATGACATTGTGTGATTTCAGTTGAATCAAACTTTTTTGTGTTGTTATTTTGGTGGTCAAAAGGACATCAATTTGTGGATGTCAAATGGACGTCAAGGTTTTGGTTCGATTTGCTTTATTGACTTCTGACAAATATCCACCGCATTTCCCTGACAAATATTTTGGAACTATACAGTATCTTAACAAGGTCTTCAGGTTTGGTGACCACAGTATAAGTGGAATAATTGTGTACAGTTTGTTGAATTATTAGACAATAATGCAGACTCAAGCTGTAATGACCATACATATTCAGTATAATAAGCTGAAAGGTGAGGTAAAAGGAAAGTCATTTAAAAGAAAGTTAGCAAAACTTGTGGAGAAAAACACTATGCAGACAACGGACACAAATCATTCTTTTTAGTGCACATGGCTTGTGTGGCTGTGTTTGACAGTATATGTTAAAATGCTGTGTGTTTGACTGGGCATAAATATATATAGAAACAAGACTTGTAAGATGTATATAGGGTTTTTATCATGCTGACATTAAAACACTTGTTCATGCTGTGCAGGAGGTTCTTCCGGACAGGAAACGCGTGACCACACGTAGTTACCTGCCCATTCAACCACTAGATACAGACACAGGAAGAATTTCACCTGTGTGGCAACAAACCTGGCTGTACCAATGGGCAAACGGGCCACCATCACCCTCAACGTACACCGTAAGTCCAGAATTCTTTTATAGCTCCAATCACATTCATGAGGAAAAGGAAAAAAACACTTAACACTGAGGGGTCGACAGTGCTTTTGTGTGCAACAATTATATTTAGTTTGGTTTTGTTTTTATATTTTTAAAAATAATTTTATTTATTTGTTTATTTATTTATTTATTTTATTATTTATTTTGTTTTATTTTGTTTCAGTTTATTTCTTTTTTATACTTTATTTTATATTTTAATTGAATCTTACATTTTTATTTTATTTTGTTTAGTTTTATTTGTATATTTTAATTAATTAATACATTTTTATTTAGTTTTGTTTTATTATTTATTTTGTTTTATTTTGTTTGTTTATTTATATATATATATATATATATATATATATATATATATATATATATATATATATATATATATATATATATATATATATATTGTTTTTTTATTTTATATTTTAGTTTTATTCTTTTATTTTTTATTTTCATTTATTTTATGTTTTGTTTTATTTGTATATTTTAATTAATTATTTAATTAACTAATTAAATTATTTTATTTTGTTTTATTATTTATTTTTGTTTTACTTTGTTTCAGATTATTTATTTTTTTATATTATTTTAAGATTTAATTTTAAATTTTAAATTTTATTTTGTTTGTTTATTTTTTATTTATTTTTTATATTTTATATTATATTTTAATGAATCTTTTATATTTTATTTTATGTTTTATTTTATTTGTATATTTTAATTAATTAATTTATATGGTTTTGTTTTGTTTTATTATTTACTTTGTTTTATTTTGTTTCAGTTTATGTTTTTATTTAGTTTTTATATTTTATTTTATAATTGAATTTTAATCTTTAATTTTATTTTTATTTCATTTTATGTTTTGTTTTATTTGTAGATTTTAATTAATTAATTTAGTTTAGTTTTGTTTTATTATTTATTTTGTTTTATTTACTTTCAGTTCAGTTCATTTTATTTTTATTTTTTTATATTTTATTTAATATTAAATTTTTTATCTTTATTTTATTTTGTTATGCACCAGATCAGCATATTACAACGATAGATGCAGACTTGGTGAGACTCCATTCAAAATTAGATTAAAAATAGCGAAAACCTACCAACCACAGACTTTTGAACAGTAACTTTCATATGTACCAGACTATATTTGTTTAGTCTCATGCCTGTTGCGATTTGTTTCTCTTTAATATTTATTTCCACTAGATCTAACACTTCAGAAAAGTCTTTTATTGCTGTAACCTTATTTAGTCAGGTGGATTCAGTCATACGAGACAATATTATTTTGAAATATTAAATTATATTTTTAAAAAAGTGTTAATTTATACCACATATAGCAAATTTTAACCAACATAATTCACAGCATATGAAGAGAAATACGAGAGAAAAAGGACTTCCCTTGTCTTGCCAGTCTGTGCTGTTTTCATTGGCCGTCTACTCAACCCACAAAACTGTACTTATATTTCCGCAGCCAATTTACAGAGTATACCACATTAAAACCTTCTAATGAGCTTAAAACCCTCTTCAAGAAGATATCAAGAGTTTCATTTGTTACCTTTGTAATTATTCACTGTATATTCATCAACTGCACATTGGTAGTTTCTCTTTGTTGTGTTGCATTGCTCCAGCTCCTCACCATCAGTCCTTAAACATGCCTTTGGTCTAATGAATGATATGGCTTTATTATGTATTCTCAATGCTCTCTCCGCAGACCCGCCGGTGGTGACGTTATCCATCGAGCCTCGCTCCGTACTGGAAGGAGAGAGAGTGACCTTCACCTGCCAAGCTACTGCCAACCCACCTATTATGGGTTATAAGTACGTCTCTTACTAAATGCGATGCTTAAAGTGGCTCCTTTTTACATTCTGCGAGATGAAAAATTAATGACTTGTTTTATCAGGGAGGTAAAGACGTCCTCTAAGTAGCATTAGGGCCCCATATATCTTCAGCCTTTCTCCATTAATGCAGTCGTACCCTTGAGTTCCCTTCCCCACATGCTTCATGGGTGTGTCTTCATTCTATCTGCTATGCATCACTGATTGGCTCTTTTGGTTTTTTGTATTTGTAGGTGGGCAAAGGGTGGTGTGGTCATACAGGGGGCGAGAGAGAGTGTTTTTGTCACCAAGGCTGATCACTCTTTCTTTACTGAGCCTGTGTCCTGCCAAGTGTTCAATGCTGTAGGCAGCACAAACGTCAGTATACTCGTCGATGTCCACTGTGAGTATCAGCACACTGTTTAGGGTCTAGAGTGCAGAAAATTAAAGGTGAAGATGCTGTCTGTCTGTCTGTCTGTCTGTCTGTCTGTCTGTCTGTCTATCTATCTATCTATCTATCTATCTGTCTGTCTGTCTGTCTGTCTGTCTGTCTGTCCGTCTGTCCGCCTGTCTACCTGTCTGTCTGTCTGTCTGTCTTTTTGTCTATCTATCTATCTTTCTATCTATCTATCTATCTATCTATCTATCTATCTATCTATCTATCTATCTATCTATCTATCTATCTATCTATCTATCTATCTATCTATCTATCTATCTATCTATCTATCTATCTATCTATCTATCTATCTATCTATCTATCTATCTATCTATCTATCTATCTATCTATCTATCTATCAACTTGCCTGCCTGCCTGTATGTCAGTCTGTCTAACCTGACCTGTTTGTATTGTCTGTTGTTTATGCAGTTGGCCCTATTCTGGTCGTAGAGCCTAAACCAGTAACAGTGGATGTCGACTCAGACGTCACTTTAAATTGCAAGTGGGCAGGAAATCCTCCACTCACACTCACCTGGACAAAAAAGGGTTCGAGCATGGTGAGCATCTGTAGAGATTTGTTTACCTGCTTTCTGATGCAGCTTTTTTTCTTCTCCCAAGATAGAGGCTATCTCTGTTCTCTACTCTGTACTGTTTTGTCTGACATTTTCCTCTGACTTTATCTCTCTCCAGTGAGTGTTTCTTCACCGTGCTCTGCTCCTCCTCCATATTTATCATCCAACCATGTGTTGATGACGCTGCTCCTTCCCTTCGTTTATTCCTTTTAGATAATGTCTACATTGCAAAGATTTTATAGTGTTTTTTTCTCGGTCTTTCTTTCAGGTTTTGAGTAATAATAACCAGCTGTATCTGAAGTCAGTAAGTCAGGCCGATGCTGGTCAGTATGTGTGTAAGGCCATCGTGCCGAGGATCGGAGTGGGCGAAACAGAGGTCACACTCACTGTCAACGGTCAGTACAGTGATTTTATCTTATTAGACTATGAGAAGCAATACAACTTTTTAAACCACATGTTTACATTGAGAAACATTGGAAAGGCAGCATATTGGAATAAAAAAAAGCATTTTGTGTGAATGGCCCCCTACTGCTTTATTCAGGGATGTGATTGTACATTAATTATTGTAGATTTCATTATTTCGTGACATTAATATGATTTTATGAATAAGATTTTCTTTCATACAGTTCTTTTGCTAATGGATTTTGGGTTTGATTGTTTGTTGAGCAGGTCCACCCATTATCTCTAGTGAACCGGTTCAGTATGCAGTTCGAGGGGAGAGAGGAGAAGTCAAGTGTTACATCGCCAGCACACCTCCACCTGACAAGATTGTAAGTTACATTACATTTGCACACACAAATGCAAAACACTGCAGGTGAACAGGGGAAAAGAGCTTTATTATCACTCCAGTTGATTGATTACTTCAATTGCTAACATTTCTTGTTAGGTTTTTCAAATGCTATGTTTAAATATGAAAATGAGACAGAGTGCTAATTTGCATACATTTCTGGCACAAAAATCTAAACACTGAATAAGGTGAAGTTTAAAAGTCATGTGGGCTTTTTTAATTCTTTAATTAAAGAATTTAATTTGAATTTAATATATAAATATATAACTTTTTTAATACTTTATTACATATACTTTTAAAATATAGGAAAACACAACGAAGAACAACACATTGTCTGCATTTTTTTTTTTTGCCCAAGTTCAAACTAGAATTATCCAAATGGAGGAATGAAAATCAAATGAGAAAACTATACAGACTCTTTTAAATGTACACAAAATAAACAATGAAACGACATATTAACACAAATACAAGAGAATACTCACACAACCAGATGGCACAGTACAACATGAAGACAAGCTTACCAGTTTGGTTGAGCCTGGTTTCTCTCAAGGTTTTTTTTTCCTTCACTTCGTCAATTGGTGAAGTTTGTTCCCCACCGCTGTCGCCACTGGCTTGCTTGGTTTGGAACTTGTGGAGCATCGATGGATTTGCTCTTCAGTGTTTGGACTTTCAGCAGTGAAATTTAAACCACACTGAACTTCAACTCTGAAATCTGGACTGGCTCAATCTACTTGAACGTGTTAAGCTATGTTAAGCTGCTTTGACACAATCTACATCATAAAAGCGCTATAGAAATAAAGATGAATTAAATTAAATTGAAATAACCCTTACAATCTCAGTCAGAATCTAATGAGGTCAAAGAGTAAAAAAAAGTTAGAATAGGGGTCCTAGTTTTATAGAATTTGTCAGTAGAGCCCAGAATGGAATAATTGACCTTTTCTAGAGAAAGAAATGACTAAGATCTATTAACCAGCTATTAAGAGGGGAGGAGTTGGGCACTTTCAATGAAGCAGAATGCGTCTTCTCGTGACCAGTGAAGCAAATGTAACAACATCGGATTGTTGTTTAGGGAGAAGAGAAGGTAACAGACACACCAAAGATGGCAATCAAAGGACACAGAGGGAGAAAAATATGTAAAGCTCCTAAAATAAAATTAAAAAAAGAAGCCCAATATGATATAACTAAAAGTCTGTGAACATGATCGGCTAGAGAAAGGAGCATGTAATACAGCTGTCATCTGTTTCTGGAAACAATTTATGGCATTTTGCCTTAATAAAGTGAGAACGATGGAGAAGCTTTAACTGAATCAGGCTTACAATGCGATTCCAAAAACATTGTAATCATTTATATTTTATTGTTGGCTTTTATGGAAACAAATAAGTTTACCAGAGTTTAATAAGACAACATGAGCTCACCTTTAAGCACTTTCTACAGTTTTTAATTGAACTCAGACTACACCCGGAGTAACTCTGTGGTTGATGGTTCTGCTACAGTATATCTCAATATATGTGGCTCCCAGACGCATCTCTTTGAAACATGACGAGTGAGTCTAATTTAAAATGACCTGCAGCTTCGAAGAGTCTCCAGGATGAAATGTATGAAATATGAAATATGGGAGCGGAGCAGTCATTCCTTTTAATGCTGTAGCTTTTTCAAAATGTCTTGGTTTGTGAGGTAAATGGAAGCTTACCATGAACATGTGGAGGTATGCATTTTTAAATATTCTCACAGCTCAGCATGAATAATGCAGCAGTTTTTTGTGGTTTTGAAGGGAGAACTGCTGCTTTCTCACCATTATCCAGCCACATGTTTCAGCACAGAAAGGCCATTTATCCCATTGGCGGCGTAAAATATGTGTTCATGCGGGAGATGCCAAGCTGATACGGTTCGGGTGCATTTTGTGCACCTGAATATGCTTTTTAAATGCTAAATATTTATAAAGGATTTCGTTTTTCACTCCTGTATGAAATGTACAGATTATGTTGTACTGCAGTGTGTTATTTTTGGTCCACTTCCTTCTTGCAGCACTAGCCACTGCAGATGATGTTATTTTAGATTCATTTCATACTCTTTACTTCTCAGAAATGTGATAATATTTCAGTTATTGTCCAGGTGAAATTATAATCATTGTTTTTATTCAATTCAATTCAATTCATCTTCATTTGTATAGCGCTTTTACAATGTAGATTGTATCAAAGCAGCTTAACATAGTTCTAGTAAATTAAAACTGTGCCAGTCCAGTTTTCAGATTTGAAGTTTAGTTCAGTTTAGTTCAAGGTTTTTTTTCTTCACTTTTGCCAATTAGTGAAGTTTTTTTCCCTCTCCTCTGTCGCCACTGGCTTGCATGGTTCGGGATCTGTAGAGCTGCGCATCGTTGGATTTGCTCTTCAATGTTTGGACTCTCAGTAGTGATTATTAAACCACTCTGAACTGAGCTAAACTAAACTGAACTTAAACACTAAAAACTGAACTACACTCTTCCAATTTACTATGACCTTTTATGTGAAGCTGCTTTGACACAATCTACATTGTTAAAGCGCTATATAAATAAAGGTGAATTGAATTGAATTGAAGTTCAGTGTGGTTTCATTTTTACTGCTGAAAGTCCAAACACTGAAGAGCAAATCCATCAATGCTCAGATCCACAAGTCCTAAACCAAGTTCATTCAGCTGTGGTGACCACTGATTAATAAATGCACTAAGTCGAAAAAGAAAATGATTGGATGAATTCTCAGTTTTTCTCAATATATGATTTATAGTTATGGTTGAGTAAAGAGTCACTTTTATTTCGCTACTGATGGCATTTCTTATAAAATGGTTGTTATTTAGGTATGTTGTCATTTAGCATAACTTGCGTAGAAGTAACTTACCTACCTCCATTTTCCCCCCATATTCTTTTCAATATTCAATGCTTTTTCTTTCTTTCTTTTTTCTGCTGTTTTTGTCTTGTTATATATCTTGTATACTGTAAACATATTGTAATGTAAAGAGGACACTGACAAGGAAGTACGGATCCAAATGCAGGGCTTATTCAACATAGAATGATCAGGCAAGCAATGGTCAACACAGGGGCAATCAGGTATATACAGAGAATCCAGAGTCGTAGTCAAAAAACAGGCGAGTGGTCAGATGGCAGGAAAAAGACAGGAATAAACACTAAACCAAAGCAAGGGTCTAACAAGGCAAGGCACAGCAAGGCAAGTGTGTGTGTGTGCTTATTTAAAGTTCCTGTAATCAGTCTATAAGGATCCTCCGGCTGTGTGTGTGTGTGTGCAATCAGTGAAATTCGGAACAGGTGCGTGTGAGCCGTGCATGACTGGATCTGTAGTCCATATAATGGTGGATTTGTAGTTCTATGGCGATCCGCATGTATACTAGTGATTGTGACATATATGTTACGGGCAATGTGTGAAATCCCATTATTGTATAGAATGCCTAGGAAATGTAAGGAATGCCTGATGGTTTTAGGCAAAGTATGAAATATAATTTTTTTTTGCAAAGATTTTTCATAATCAGTGTCAGAAAAGCACAACAAAAACCTTTATTGATCATTATGTATGTTAAAGTGGAAGGGATAAGAAATAAAGCATATGATATTCTTGCTAGAAAAATAATGACAGCAGAACTGAGATTAAAGTATTCGTTACAATATTGTCTGTGATGTGGTAGTGGAACCTTGTACCGACAATACACAGTCTTACAATAACGTTCAACACTCACTTGATTCGATCACCATCATCAAATAATGACCCTTCATCATCGCCGACATCAGTGGCGGGTAAAATGGCGGGGGTAGGCATATATATGCTATATAACTTAAGAAGCATTTTGTTGACTAGTATCCACTTTTGCTATTTTAAGGATGGAAAAATACGGTTTGTACCGCAGCGCATGTTTTAACAGGGTTGTGTTTCACGCTTAATTAGCGACAAAAACAGTTAAACAGACAATCTGCAGCATGAGGATAAAGACTGAGCCATTCAGCCTCTTTACTTTCTCTTTACTTTTACTCTTTACTTTACTCCTTTCCTTCGTGGATAAGGAAATGGTGTTGAACTCACTCCACTGAAGACATTCATTTGCCTATATCTTTAATTTTGTTTGTTAAGAGCAAAAAATTGTTTCAAAACTATTTATAAATTCAGTTCTTATTTCCAGCAAACAAATTAATGAACAATAATAAGGAAGTGTGGTCAAAAAAACCAAACATATCCAAACACACGTCGTATTATTATGCCCCATATGGTCCAAAACCTGACAGGTGGACAAATCTAAGCTTGTTTTTGTTGAAACAAATAAAAATATGCATATAATAAATAATACTTATGATAATGATAACATTACACAAAAGCAAATTGTCATGAATAGACTGAAAAAAGCCCCCAGAGATTTTATCTAGGTTTTTATATCTATGTAGGAAAAAAATATTTTTGTATTATTTTAATCCTTTAATTCTTTTTCATATGTAGCGATATTTGCGTATTGCTGTACATCCTGTGTGTATTAAGCAATGTTTACAAAATAGCAGCACGCCAACATTGCGCCTTAACACACCCCCTTTTTAGACCGGCACACATCCATGAGTCCACAAAACGGCGCAAATGGATTTTGTGGTGCAAAACGTGAAAAATAGAGTTGCGTTGGGTTAGGGATATAAAATATGGATATGCTGAAAATAGCAGCAAATCACGCCAAGCACGATTTGCTCCTTGTTGTGCCAGGTGTATGATAGGGCCAATTAAGTCAAAATTATGTTTTTCCTTAAAGCAAGCCAAATAATTTGCCATTGGGGTAAGAAAAAAATCTTATTTCACACCAAAAACAAGATTATTTTACTTAGCCCACTGGCAGATTCATTTGCTTGCTTTATGGTAACTTAAAGCTTCATTGTAACCCCTTTTTCAAAAGAAGACTGTAATTTTAACATGTTTTTGATTTAGGATTTCTTAATTATTTGTACTAAAAACAAGACAAAAATCCTAAGTAAGAAAAACTTTTTTTGCAATGTTATGTGTAAATATTTAAGTTCTTGTTTTAGCTCTCCAAAAATGTATGCTGACTGATTTTTCTTTTTCATATAGACTGTTGTTGTCTAGACCATTTCAATGTGGTGATGTCTTTGGCCCATGAACATTTCCTGCTTGTTATCAAACTATTTCATAACTGTAACGGGGCAATTTAATCATAGGTTGAGGTTAAAACAGCTATCATAACATCATTTATCAATATGTGTAAAACATGATATGTGTTGGGACCATTGTTTTTGTTTACATCCCTCACAATGGTCTATATTTATCATACATGCCCAAATACATGGATTTTGAAGAATATTAATTTGTAATGTGTTTTTGAACCTGTAAATGTCTTATAGTCCTGCAGTCTTCCCTAACCTCAGTCTTTTGCTAATTTAGTCTATTTATATGTTAAGTGCATATATGTGTATCTGTTCTCCAGGTGTGGGCCTGGAAGGAGAATGTGTGGGAGAAAGAAAAGGGGACCCTGTCAGAAAGATACACCGTAGAGCAGAGCAAACCGAGCACTCAGGGTGGCGCAGTTCTGTCCACACTCACCATCAACAACATCATGGAGTCCGACTTCCAGTCCACCTACAACTGCACTGCATGGAACTCATTCGGATCCGGCACCATGATTATCTTACTGGAAGAGATGGGTGAGGAGATGCGTCTGGATACATACAGTACACAAGGGTTCTGAATAAAAGAGACAGTGCTACATCTGTGAGCATCAAACATCTGTCTGCTCCACCTGCTCTTAAAGGGATAGTTCATCCAGAAATCTAAATTTACCTGCCATTTACTCACCCTCAAGTGGTTCCAAACCTTTATGATGCTGCATCCCAATTCGCATACGTGTACTACGTCTTAAAAGTATGTACATTTTGGTGGAGAAAATGTGTGTACTTTTGAGTCTGTAACAGAAGCGTTGGGACACACTACTTCCTCGTTCCCCTCTCAATCATCTCAACACATCATCCACATTTCTTTCATATTTAATTTCCTACCTTATTGGAGTTTCAGCTGTGTGTTAATCTGCCATTCACAAGAAATCTCCTCAGGTCTTTGGATAATTATGCATTCAGACGTTAATGTCCAAATCCATCTTTATATCAGTTCACATTGCTGTTGCAGATGAAAATAATGTGGAAAGCGTGATTTTAATAATTTCCAGTTGGCTAGAAATGAAATAATAGTCATTCAAACAACTTTACCGAAGCTTCTTCACTTGGCGGTTGGTCTTGCATATCTGCAAAGTTAGTAGTTTGTTTACACTCTACCCGAGATTGTAGCTCTAATCGAATTCAACACGGTCAATTGCTCAACACGGAGGATTTGCTTGTTTTGACACATTATTTAGAAACTTTTTGCAGTTATTAGCCTCCTTTTTAAAAATTTAACTATAAGGTTTAAATACTGCATTTTAGTGACATTTTAAGCACTATTTTTAGCTGGATTAGCTTGCTGATTGGTCATCATAACCACACTTTTTAATGTACCAAAATATTTCCTAAAGGTTTACAATAAAGAAATATGAATAAATACTTATTTTAAATTACAGATTTATTACATCATATATCATTAGAAAAAAAATAGGAATCTGTTGAAGTTTTCAATTAAAAACTGTAACCTATTGTCATTTATTAGGCAAATAACAAACTGACAAATTAGGCAAATAACACATTCAGCTTTCCTCAGCCAGAATTTGGCTATTTCAATAATAAAAAATTTAAACATAATAATAAAAGAGCTTCATGATTTTTCATGATAGCCTCTGTTGTAAAAAAAAATTCATGGATAACAACAATAGCCAAATTAATACAATAATTTATTCATTTTCTTTTCGGCTTAGTCCCTTTATTAATCTGGGATTGCCACAGCGGAATGAACCGCCAACTTATCCAGCATATGTTTCACGCAGCGGATGCCCTTCCAGCCACAACCCATCACTGGGAAACGTCCATACACACTCATTCACACATACACACACACAAACACTATGGCCAATTTAGCTTACCCAATTCACCTGTACCGCATGTCTTTGGACTTGTGGGGGGAGACCGGAGCACCCAGAGGAAACCCACACAAACACGTGTGGGTGCTGTGAGGCGATCGTGCTACCCACTGTGCCACTGCATCGCCCCTAGCCAAATTAGTATTCAAATTAATTTAATATGGGCTGCTTTTGGTGCATCACACCTTTTTATCTGTCTTTTTTTTTTCAAGAATAAGGTTCAAGATTTGGAATACAAGTTACTTGTAAAATATGTTCTCTATTAAAAAAACAATACAGTAGCGAAAGATGAGTTCACTTACATCCGATTGTATGTTTTCTTGCACAGCTGGATGTTGGACTCATGAAAAATAATTGTTTAAGTTGGCCAAAACTAATTAGCTGAAGTCACAGCAATGTGAAAGTCAACTGACAATTTGGCTTGGTCTTAAAGCCTTTTTCTATGGGACAGTTTCAAAATCTGGACTGGTCTTTTATACCACCCGAACCCCCCTGAAACCCTTGCTGATGATCTTAAAAAGTCTTAAATTTGACTTGATGAAACCTGCAGAGACCCTGAAACAAGACCAACAGCAAACTGCCAAAGATGGCAAAACTATAAAAACAAAAACGATCAAATGAAGAAGACATTGAAAAGTTTTGCATTTGACTGCATTTTTATCGTATGTCGGCATATTCACACAAAGCATACTCTAAGTTTTAAAACTGGTTTGTAGAATAAAACCCAAAGACAAACTTTGTTCAGTTGACTGTGCTGCTGCGTCATCCTCCGAGTACAGTAGAGACTCAGCTGAAGTAAAAGAGCACAGTCTTCAATAATAAATAGCTTGAATGGAATCTCCTAAATATACTTCAGCTCATGTCAGTTCAGATTAAAACTGTCCTCTTTATTTAATGTACAGTATGGAGGTACAGTTATACTGATACAGCGTGATTCTTTCTGCCTTGTCTGTTCTGATGAAGGCAAAAACATCAGAAGGTAAAAATGAACAAAATACATTGTGGAGTTTATCCCTTTTGTCTTTTTTTGTTTCTTTGCCACAGAAATAGTGCCGGTTGGGATCATTGCAGGTGGAACCGTCGGCTGTTCGATTCTGCTTCTCCTTTGCTTATTGGCTTTAGTGCTGTTTTTGTACCGACAACGTAAAGGAAGTGAGTTTTCAAACTTTAATACTTATGCAGTATTAGTAATTGTTTCATCATAAACAACTATTTGTGATAGGCAAGAGTCATAAATAAGACAATAAGAGTCGTATTTTCACCAAGACTGCATTTATTTGGTTAAAAATACAGTAAAACAGTAATATTGTGAAATGTTATTGCAATTTTCTGTTTAAGCATATTTAAAAAAAAAAAAAAAAAAAAAATATATATATATATATATATATATATATATATATATATATATATATATATATATATATATATATATACATATATATATATATATATATATATATATATACATATATATATATATATATATATATATATATATATATATATATATATATATATATATATATATATATATATATATATATATAAACTTATATTTCTTTGGTAAACTACAAGCTATAACTATACACACATACATAGAAACAAAAGTATTTTGTCACATAGATATATATTATATTATCATTTGTATCATACACATATATATTTTATTTCACTTTACTTTGATGGTCCATTTGAGTATTAGTAGACTGCCTAATATGTTCATACTGCTCCTTCACCAGACATTTAACTGACTATAAGAAACTTTGCAAGTACATGTCAGCTTACACTAACCCTAACCCCAACCTAACAGTCTACTTATAATCTAATGAGAATTAGTTGCATTGTAACTTAAATTCAACAAACGGACCATCAAAATAAAGTGTGGCCATATACAGTTAAAGTCAGAATTATTAGCCCCCCTTTGAATTTTCTCTTTTCTTTTTTAAATATTTCCTAAATGATGTTTAACAGAGCAAGTAAATTTTCACAGTATGTCTGATAATATTTATTTTTCTTGAGAAAGTCTTATTTTTTTCATTTCAGCTAGAATAAAAGCAGTTTTTAATTTTTTTATAAATATTTTAATGTCAAAATTATTAGCCCCTTTAAGCTATATATTTTTAGATAGTCTACAGAACAGACCATCGTTATACAATAATGCCTAATTACCCTAACCTGCCTAGTTAACCTAAATAACCTAGTTTAGCCTTTAAATGTCACTTTAAGCTGTATAGAAGTGTCTTGAAAAATATTTAGTCAAATACTATTTTCTGTCATCATGGCAAAGATAAAATAAATCAGTTATGAGAGATGAGTTATTAAAACTATTATGTTTAGTTTTCTGCTTAAACAGAAATCAGGGAAAAAATAAACAGGGGGGCTAATAATTCAGACTTCAACTTTATGTATGTATGTGTGTATATATATATATATATATATATATATATATATATATATATATATATATATATATATATATATATATATATATATATATATATATATATATATATATATATATATATATATATATATATATATATATATATATATATATACACACACCATATGTTTAATTGTAGTGTGTGGAGCTAAAAAAGAATACTTCTACCCTACACTTTGCTTGTTGTGACTGATTGCTGGATTGCATTGTGGGTAATGTAGTTTATAGGGAAAAAGTCACTATTAAACATTATTTAAAATGAGGTTTTAGTGACGTTTAATCATTGAGAACAGATTTAATTTTACTGTCAATTTTTATTGAAATATCACTGCAGATTAAAAGCATTATTTCTCTTAAAAGATGCTTCTTTTGTGGTTAGGATTAATGATTTGATAATTTAATAGATAATAACTTATCAGATGTTATGGCAAGAAAGGTTTTTATAAAGATATGTGGAAAAATTAAGTTCTAAGAAAGGCAAGCTGATCTGTTGGATGCTCAGTCTTTAAGATTATTGTCAGGAGCTTTGATTCAACCCCATTTTGATTATGCTACCTCATTTTGGTATAGTAGCTGCTCACAGAGTGTGAAGGAAAAATTTTAAAAAGGCACAAAATAAATTAGTAAGATTAATTAAAAAAATTTATCCTAGAGCACGGTTGCACAAAGAGAGGTTTTTTTAATGAATTAGGTATGTTAACTTAATAAAAGAGTGTGTTTTTAAAACTGGGAAAGATACATAAAATGTTTAATGATGTGGTTCAGTTATTTGGTGAACTATTTTCAAATGGTGAGGCAACAGCATTCATATAGTACTAAGGGTTGGGATTTTAATATTTATTTATTTAAATTTAGAAGTGTAGTGGGGAAAATGTTTTTATACACCAATGCAATCATGTGGAACAAATGACCAAAACCGATCAAGGAAATAAAAGACTTCAGGAAAGCGATCAAAAGATGGTTGTTTGATAAGGATAGTTAGTTGCATGGTGGATGATGATGTTTTTTTATGTTATTGTATTGTGAATAAATGTGTTCCTGTTTTAAACAGTGGAGGTTCTGATTGTTTAATGCGTTAACTGTACTTTGCAGCCATACTTTGTTTGGTGAGGACCACAATGTAAAATGTATGGGATATCTGTATTTTTGTACAGTTTGTTTAAAATCTGTCAAGCAAAAACTCAATTCGAATTAAAAAACATGACCAAACTTTTAAATTATAGTATTTAATTAACCGCATCATCTAAAAAGTCTATTGTAATATAATAATAATTGCATTACACTGACATGTAAGCCTGTTTTTCAGAAAGCAGAAGCAAAGGTCTCTTTAAATACTCACAAAACCCCTGGGCAATCAGCCATATTTAAAAGCATCAATAATAGCAACGGAGATGTCAAAAAGCATGTTGACTGCGGCGATGAATCAGATGTTTACTTTAATGTTTATTTCCAGGTCGTCGCGGGGTCACGCTCGGCAAGCCAGATATCAAAGTCGAGACGATAAACAAAGAGAGCCACAGCCTGGAGGAAGATTCAGGCAGCGTCTCCACAGCCACGCGCATGGTGAAGGCCATGTACTCGGTGAGTATTTCTGACAACACACCGCAGACAGTAACCAAAGGAGGCAGAGGGACTGAGAGAATGCGAAGTGTTTAATGTCAAACATAACGGTTGAATTATTTATTATGAGTTGCTGCTGTATGTAAGATATTACTTACCCTGAAACAAGCATTTCATTTTTTAAAAAGAGTTAGTGCTGCATTAAGGGTTTTCTTCCTTAATAGACTGCTTAATGAAACTCAAAGCACAACATTTTCACTGTTTAATGTGTTATTTTAATAGCTTCCACTGAAAGTTGAATTATTTTTCTAATATTTCCCATTTACTTTTTAACAGATCAAGAAAAATTTGACAGTATTTTCTGTTATATATTTTGTTCTTCTGGATAAAGTATTATTTATTTTGGCTAGAATAAAAGCATTTTTATTTTAAATTTACAATCATTTTTAAGGTCAAAATTATTAGCAAAAAACTTGTCCATTGTGTCCACCTAGTTAACCTAATTATCCTTCTGCAGTCCTTTAAATTGCCCTTTAAACTGAATACTAGTACTTTGCTAAATAACTAGTAAAATATTATGCACTGTCATCATGGCAAAGACAAAATAAATAAGTTATTAGAAATGAATTAATAAGAAATCATTCATTCATTCATTTTCCGTCAGCTTAGTACACTTTATTAACTTATCCAGCATGTAATTACACAGCGGATGCCCTTTTAGCTGCAATTCAGTATTGGGAACACCCTCACCCACTCATCCACACACATACACTACGGCCAATTTAGTTTATTTAATTCACCTATACCGCATGTCTTTGGGCTGTGGGGGAAACCGGAGCACACGGAGGAAACCCACACTAACACAGGGAGAACATGAAAACTCCACTCAGAAATGCCAACTGTCCCTGCCGGGACTTGAACCAGTGACCTTCTTGCTGTGAGGCGACAGTGCTAACCACTGAGCCACTATTTTGCCCGGTTAATAAAAATATTATGTGTATAAATTAAACAGCATTTGGGAAATATTTAAACATATATAACATTTTACAACCTAATTTTGCCTTCGACTGAAAGGCAGTTATTATAATATTCATATTATCAATTTTTTATATTACGTTCTTAAAAACACTGAGCTAAATGTAGAACAGGCGCTGGCTAAATATAGTAAGTGAATGAATGCCTAACCAGCAGGGTCAACTGTTTTATAACCAAGCATAGTGGGTTAATTTAACCCATTTAGAGTTTACAGTACATACAAGCTTATCCATAGTTTTTCTATGAATATAATTTGTCTAAATTAGTTAATTCAGATAATTACATGATCCTTGCACCACTGTTTATAGATCATTTGCTATAATTAGTACTTCATTCATTCATTCATTTTCTTTTCAGCTTAGTCCCTTTATTAGTCAGGGGTCGCCACAGTGTAATGAACCGCCAACTTATTCTGCATATTTTTTACGCAGCAGATGCTCTTCCAGCCCCCAAACACTCTTGCATTCACATACATGCACTATGGCCAATTTAGCTTATTCAATTCACCTAAAGCGCATGTCTTTGGACTGTGGGGGAAACCGGAGCACCCTGAGAACGGGGAGAACATGCAAACTCCACACAGAAATGCCAACTCACCCAGCCGGGGCTCGAACCAGCAACCCTCTTGCTGTGAGGCGATTGTGCTACCCACTGCGCCACTGTGACACCCTTATTTAATTATTTAATTTAATTCTTTTGTAAAATAAATACACCGCTTACTGAGGGGTGCACAAATTGACCAATAGAAAATGACCCAACATGCTTAACTCATGCTTGAAAACAAAAATACTCTTGAAAAATTGTACCAAAAATTAACCTACATGGGTTGCATGGTGGCTCAGTGGTTAGCACTGTTGCCTCACAGCAAGAAGGTCGCTGGTTCGAGTCCCGGCTGGGTCAGTTGGCATTTCTGTGTGGAGTTTGCATGTTCTCCCAACAAAATTGTTCGTAGTGTGTGAGTGAATAAGTGTCTTTCACAATACTGGGTTGTGGCTGGAAGGGCATACGCTGTATAAAACATAAGTTGGAATATGAAGTGGTTCATACCGCTTTGGTGACCCCTGATAAATAAGGGACTAAGCCAAAGGAAAATGAATGAATGAATGAACCAACATGCTAGACCCAGCATTTGGGCCTTCCTGTAGCTCAAATATTAGAGTATATGCCAAGGTTGTGGGTTTGATTCCCAGGGAACGCAAGATCCGAATAGATGTGTACATTTATTGCCTTTTATGTAACTTTGGATAAAAGCATCTACCAAATGTGTTAATGTACTGTAAGTATAACCATGTACTGTAGAAAATAAACCATCTATTACAACACTAAAAAATATCCCTAAAATCACCCAACTTGCTCAACACGTCATTAGGGTGGAAAAAGCATAATCGAGTAAATACCCATCTAGGGCAGTACTATATTGGAAAAATCCGATATTGCGATATTTTATTTTTCTGCGATAAATTTCACAATATGAGTACCGTTTGACAAGATAGTTTGAAGAGCACTATTTTATCGTTTTCTGGGGTGTCTAACAGTATTTAGGTACAGAAATTGAATAACCACAATAGAAAAAAATTCTTTTCTTACTTTGTTTTGTCTCATTTCCAGTCCAAATATCATAAAACTCCTAGAGCAAGTAAAATAATGTTTTGTTTTCTCTGTCAAAAGAAATGTCATTTTGAAATGTAGATATTTGGAACAACAACAATTTTTAGAAAGAGTTTTTTTTGTTGCATAAATCATATAAATTCCATAAAAATACAGTGATTAAATACAATTCTGTAGCTCCTGCTCAACAATAATACTTTGCGATGTGACTATTGCAGATGCGCACATTGCGATATTGATGCTAAAACAACATTCAGTATGGTGTAGCGCTATACCATCACTGAAAATATATCCTAAAAAAATTCCTAAAATGCTTAAAATTTGAGTTGAAAAAAAAGCTAAACTGAAAAATGCAAGACCATTTGGACAGAAAAAAATAACCCAGCATATTATTTTTCGAACGTGCTATGATAATTTTGAGTAAAAATTGTTCAGATGCGAAAACTTCTAATTGCTGTCTGAAAATTTACATTTTTCAGCCTCCTTTGTTTATGTTGAGATATTTCACTTCAAAGACCAGGAAGTGTATAAAATTACTGAACCTACACACAAGAGCCTGATAAAAAGGCTCATTTTAGAGGACAGTTTTAGATGGCATTTAGAGGTTTTTGCATCAAAACCTTTAATTCATCCTGATTTAATGTTGTTTCTTTTGGTGATCATGCATTGTTTTGTGAATCTTATGAAAATTCAACAACATCACTGACATTAATGTAATTAATGTATTTAAATCTAATCTATTTTTTATCCTGTATATATTGACCCCAAGATTTGCTCTGTATGAATAAACTGTCCCTAAAACGTAACTTCACTCACACTCCCCAGCTCAACAATTGCTTTCACTCACTTTAACCCATAAAAGACACTTCTACCCTGTAACTTTCTGTTTTCACAAACGAATGACTAATTATCCTCCAATGTCTTTCCTCTTAAATAACATTTCCAAAGCTGAAATTAATCCTGTTTCTCTCTCGACCTCCCTCTCTTCCTTTATATCCTCCTTCTCTTCTCCTCCTCTTATCTCCTGTTGGTTTTCTCCCCTCTTCCGTTGCATCTCTCTCCCCCTCTTGGTTGCTCTCTTGTCGTTTATGGTTTAGTTTTTACCTTCTGTGACCCTCTCTCCCTCCTCCCAGCCTTTTAAAGATGACATTGACCTCAAACAGGAGTTACGCAGTGACACACTGGACACGCGCCAGGACTATGAGCTCAAGGTGAACACACACACACACACACACACACCGTAATACAAGTGATAGATGACTTGTGCTTCGTTTTACAAAAGCATAAAGCTTCTGTAGACTTAAACAGACTTCAGGTTCCACATGTAAATGCTTTTTTTCCATAGAAAAATTCATTTAAATTGCTAATTTTTGTTATAGAGCAGCTGCACAGAAACAAAAGATGCATTTTATTATGTCAATTGCTTGTTAAATTGTTTTAGAAAGAGCCCCTGTTATGCATTATAAAAGGTCAAATTTTGGTTCTGGAGGTCTCCAACAACTGGCTGATATGCATGCAAAGTCAAAAAACTCTTTCATTGTCTTATAATATGCATAAATTTGTACCTAATTATCCCAACGTCTCCTATATGATTCATTCAACGATTAATTTGTTCCCAAACCTCTCCTTAGCACAATGCTAATCTGCGCTGATTGGTCCGATGACCCAGTCTGTTGTGATTGGTCGGATGGGTTCAGCGCGAGATAGAGAGAAGCGCCCACAATGTTTATGAAGTAGCACACAGAGTATGTGAGAGCCCAATGCAGGAATGCAATAAAGCAATGCAGTTAAACACCAGCATATTAGTCTACTCTTAACCCTAACCCCAAGTAATAACAACGACACGCATTCAGTATTAATCCACACAGTGGCAAAAGTTGAACTATTTAGAAAATTGACAGCGGCGCGCATATGAGGAACAGCTGATGGTGGCCATGGCAAAGAAAAACGGCAGAGGATCAATAGTTCAGAAATGCATTTAAATTGGTAAAGGAAGAAGCCCGCGTCACGTTTAAACGTGGTTTTGGATGCAATATGTGAATAGCTAGCTACACTATTAAATACATAATTTGCAAACTACAGAAAATAAGGCAACACTTTTAATTACACTTACTTGTTATGATCTGGAAGAAGAAACTGGTCCACATAACAGTAACAGTTACTGACAAAGTCCCATAAATAATGGTCTCTGCTGCTCCTTTAATAACAAATAGCTGACGAATCCTGCATTGCAGCATAGCTTATTGTATCAATCATCAGAAAAAGGACAGGAACAAACACAGCACTAGGTTGGCTATACTGTGGTATTGTTGTGAAAATGAACTTTAAAGGGCCATGAAACCCCCCCTCTTTCGGTTGAAGTCTACCTCAGAATTTTTAAAAAAGCATCATAATGGGCGCTGCGACCAGCGGGAGGAGTGGGCATGCAAAAATGTATCAAATAGAATCTTGCAAAAGGTATAATGAAAAATCTGGTGGGTGTTTTGAGCTGAAACTTTACAGACACATTCAGGAGACGCAAAACACTTATATTAAATCTGAAAAAAGGGCTAACCTAGGTGCCATTTAAACCCAAACCTTTTATACTGTTTTAGATGTTGCCTTTAGACTTGCCTTTAGATGTAAATGAAGTTGCTCCTTGGCTGTTGACCCAGCTGTTCTCTCTATCTCCCTATGTTAATGCAGTTTCAACACCATTGATCAATTGGTTCTCTGTGCACCACACCCATCCCCATTCTACAATTGTTACCATTTGGTCGAGATGTAGTCACTTCAAACAATGCAGAGACAAGAAACTGTTGACTTCTATTTTCTCTCTTAAGTCAGCCCATTTGGGAAATGAGCATTAACACAACATTTAGAGTGAAAGTTGGGTCGAGGCAGACTCATTTCATTTTTCTTACAAGATGGAGGGTAGGAAGTAAAAAACTGAATGGGAGACACAGAGGAATTCAGAACAGTGCCCTGGTCATACATTTAAGTATATTGATACATATGGTACTATTTTACCAAAAAATAAATAAATACTACCGATTTTACGATGCATATAGGATATTGCATATCATTTGTTCATTGCATTTTAAGGTTTTAATTGTGTTAGTATCTGTTTGGTCCATGTTCGTTCTGAAGATTTAATTTTATTCCACTAGGTGGCAGTAAAGTTTTTTTTAATCTTATTTTGAACAAAATAACGTTTCTATGTCTTATAAAGATGCAATTTTTATTTAACAGACCAAGGACAATTTTCTAAGTATTTTTCCTAATATTGTTTTTTTTTTCCTTCTGACTGGGGAAAGTCTTTTTTTTTTTAGTTTGGCTGGAGTAAAAACTGCTTTTTGACCACTGCGTCAACATTATTAGCCCCTTTAAGATTTTTTCCTTTTCCAGATTGGCTACGGAACAAACACTGTTGTCCAATGACTTGCTTAATTAGCCAAGTTGAGCCTTTAAATTGCACTTAATTGCAAAAACTCAATATTAGGATCTTGCAAAACAAGTAAAAAAAAAATAATAAAATTATATATATATATATATATATATATATATATATAGTATACACTGTCACCAAAAAAAGAAACGAGTTGTTAGAAATTAGTTATTAAAACTATTATGTTGTAAAAAATAAAATAAAATAAATAAATAAATAAAAAAGTATTTTCTTCATTAAGCCACACTCTGGAAATATTTTGATGAGAATTACACAGGAGAGCTGTGACAAATAAAAACACAATTCAGGTGTTTAGAGAGAGAGAGTATTTTTGTTTGTTTGTTTGTTTGCTCTGCAAAATCATCTGAAAACAACAATCTGAAAGCTAAACTTTGGGAGAAATTAAACAAAAAATTGGGTAATTGGGTAAGCAAAATTGTCCGTTGGGTATGTGTGTAAAAGAGAGTGTATGGGTGTTTCTCAGTGATGAGTTGCGGCTGGAAGGGCGTCCGCTTCGTAAAACATATGCTGTATAAGTTGGTGGTTCATTCCACTGTGGCGAACCCAGATTAATAAAGGGACTAAGCTGAAAAGAAAATGAATGAATAAATATTTAACAATTTAATAATTTGTTTTTCATTTATTGAATGCCGCCTTAATAAACAGTATAATTTTTTTAAGAAAAAAAAACATGGAAAAAAAACCCAAACTTTTGACCTGTAGTAAATATATACATACATTTATTTATTTATATATATTTATTTTTCTATATATATATATATATATATATATATATATATATATATATGTGTGTGTGTGTGTGTGTGTGTGTGTGTGTGTATGTATGTGTGTGTGAATGTATTTGTCATTCCAATGGTTTTCAAAAATATGTACATGTCGCCTTTTTCACAACTTTTTCAGCCAGTTTCTTAAACTTTTCACCCTTTATGAGGAAAAACTTTTGGAAGTCTATAAAAGCCGTTTGCTGTTTGTTATTATGGTCGATTTAAACAATTATAAACATAAAACAGAAACATTTTTGATGTTCTGATAGCGATTCCTATGTAGAAGAATCACTTCCTGCTCTCTGCTGAATTTCGCGCATCATCAATGATGTCATCTGAAAACAACCTATAGTGTTTTGTTTTTCTCATAGCTCTGCCAGTGAGAGTAGGAGAGCTCAAGTGAGTGAAATTAAAAGCAAATGAGAAGCATCTTTAAAAGGGCGGGGCATGTCAGATACTAGAGAGCTTTTGATTGGTCAAGATTTGATTAGAATTTATGAGAAGCATGCAGTGACATAAAAAAAAATGTTGATACATTTAGGTGGAAGTGACAAACTGCAAGCTTTGGATGTTTATGTCAGTTTTATATATTCTACAGCAAATGTTGTCACTGTTTTGGATCACACTAGCCAATAGATATCCTTAAAATGAACAATTCTCCTGAAAAACTTTGTTTTAATTACACGAGACTTTTAAATACAGCACAAAATTGTACATGAAGTGCTCAAAAATGACTGAAAGAGTGCAATACACAATCACTAAATATGTCCTATCATCTTTTTTCAGGACCCAACCAATGGCTACTACAACGTGCGAGCTTCCACCCATGACGAGGGACGTCCTGCTTCCCGATCAATGCACTACTCAGACTACCGCACCTCTGGTCAGCCAGGGGCCGCTGCGGCGGTGGTCAGCAGCAGCTCCGGGCCTCCTCCTGGGGCCACAGCAGGACCGGGAACACCAAGCAGCCTGGCTCCGGGTTCACGAGCAGGCTGCTACGACCCCCGGCCTCCCTCGAGACTCTCACACAACAGCTACGCCCAGTTCAACACGTTCACCCGTGCAGGACAGTCCCAGCAGCCTCCGCCCGGCTCCGGCCCACAGACTAGCGACTTCCCTGCTGAATGCAGCCTGTTGGACTCTTCCGGTCAGCTCGGCTATGAAAATTACGGCTATCCCTCACACTATCCCACATTTCGGATGGGATTTGCTCCCCCCAGCCTCGCCCCATTGGAAGGAGGGCCAGCATATGAGATGTACGGCGTGGGGCCAAGCGTCGGAGCCGGAGGAGGAGCGGGGACCCCAGAAACTGGACTTGGGAAATACGGCAGTTCCACGCGGTTCTCCTACACTTCCCAGCATTCCGATTACTCCCACCGTCACACACAGAGGATGCAGACACATGTTTAAAAGAGAAGCGGCATGTTTACGTAACATAGGTTGCGCTGTTATGCCCATATCGGCCATATAAGTACACACACTCACACAGATACACGGGGTGAAGATGAGGAACGAACAGACAAACAGAAGCTCAGAGTGAAAAAAGGGCCGAGATTGGGGAACGGGATGCAGGGCAGGAGCGTCTAAGCATTTATTTCTCAGCTGCATGAGCTGAAAGCGAAAGTCACAATCAAGGAAGACTGGGGTCTAAAACAGATCTAAGATCTTGATAGCGTTCAGTGAATTCTGAAGGCTTTGAATGAGCTGGAGTATAAAGGCAATTCCTGAGAAATGAAGGGTCTCTGACTGAGATGGACGTATGAGATTCATGTTTGAATTCTCTTCAATGGCTTCTTCATCTCTCTCCTTACACTTAATGTAGTTCAAAATGACATACATTGCACAATTTACAATGGGTTCCAAAAGTCTGAGACCCTCAAAAGTCTTTTTTATTTATTTAATTTTTAAATTTACTGACAAATCCCAGCAAGCATTTTTATTTTTAAAAGATGTCTAATGGATATCTAAACATGTCATCTTGGCTAAAACAAGGCTAAATTTGGGCTGTCAGTGAAAATCTAATAGACATCTAAGAATAGGCCAAAACTAGACATAAACAGAAATGAATGACTACACATATAAAGTCTGTCTATTTGATGATCAGCTTAGTTTTGGGCTATTCTTAGATGTCTATTAGATTTTCACTGACAAACAAAGTTTAGCCATGTTTTAGACAAGCTGTCTACCCTGCAAGCACAGGATGTCAACATGACATCATACTGATGTTGTACCACAACATACCCCAACGTTGTGGGGATGTTGGATTTTGTTTGGAAATGAAAATCGGGTTGACGTCAGAACCTGATGTCAGGCCGTTGTCAATGTCCAACGTAAAATCAACCACATATCAACGTCTAATCATGTTACACCTTGACGTTGTGTGGACGTTACCACTATGACGTCTATCAGATGTTGGATTTTCGTCACTTTCCAACACAACCTAAAATACATCAAATATCAACGCAATTTGATGTCGTTATTCGACGGTTCTATACTTTTTGTAGGTCACTTATTAATTGCGAATTTTGATCATGTAAACTTTTGAAATTTCTTCCAATCATGATGAATACCGTGGATCATGGCTTCAGAGTTCCATATGATTGATTTCGGTGTATTGCCATATTAAAATATGGTAGATTTTTTTTCCATATTTGAATTCATAACTGCAGTGGTTCTGAACCAGTAGGTCTCAACAAACTCCCAAGGGCTTCAATATGTCTTCCTTGTTTAAAACTAAACAAAACAACATTAAAAACAACTAAATCCAAGATATTTCATAATAATTGACCCCTTCAACATCAACAACAACTTCTTTTGTGAAGTACCAGGGTAGCCTAATTTTACACAATTTCATGTAAATAAATAGAATCTCCATAAATTACTGAATCAATTACTTAGTTATTTTTATAAGTAGTATATAATTTTCTAATTATATTTTATCAGTAGGAATTGTGAGTAAAACATATTTTTTTATATTCCTACCCAGGAATTCACAAAAATGAACTGAATTATTGATGTGAAAATGTTGGAATGGGGGCTAGAGTTAGAATATTTTACCACTGCATTAAACTAATACTGCACCATTATTAGTTGGTGAAAGCAGCATTAAGTATTAAGTCTTGAATCTGAACACTCAGATTATAAAATAGACAATTATCAATCTACACTCCGAGAAATACATTTGTAAATGAACAGAAAACCTACTGAATGCTTGTTATTCAACTAGTTTTCCTGTTGTTTACATGATCAGCCCAGACAAGATCGTTTCAGACAAATACAAATGTCTTTTTTTATTGCTGTAGTATTACATTTTCATAATCAAAGTTGTAAAGCAGATATCAAGGTCCAATAATGCATTTCAAAAGCATAACTAAATTGAAAAACACAATTCTACAGGCTATTTCTGTTAAACGAAACAGTCAAAGACCTTTTAATTAACATTTTTTTAGTGTATACGTTAGAAAAAAAGACTTTCAGACCCCACTGTAGACAAAAATGTGACAAAATATCAAACATTTTGAGTATTATTTTTCCATTTATTCTCATATAAAAGTCTACATTGGACAAAAGAGCACACAATACTCATATTCAATCACCAAAGTGGCAGATAAATGATTTTTATTACTTCGTATGTAAATCAGCATCTACCTAGCTATCCCGTTTGCTGAGCTACCTCAATAAACAGGTTATTAGCCTTCAGCGCAACTCCAATCACCTTTTCAGGGCAGAAACGTCCGACTTCATTGAAAAAGCACTTTTAAACATTTGCAATAAAACTCATCACCCTTTAAATGAAAGGAGAGCAGTTGATGAAGCCATTGAAAAGTTTTCAGACATGGCCAGAGACAGCCATTTAGTTCACTATCGTGCAAATAATTCAGAACCATGGAATATATATATATATATATAAATATATGAATCTATATACATATTCATATACAGGAATGCCCCACTCTTTTCCATGGTGCTTTTGTAGTGGGGTCATTGTTTGCACTGCATTCCAGTATTCTAGCTTAGATTACCCTCATAATCGATATGTAATCTCTCATTTGCACACTAGGCTAGAGCGTTCTCTTTCTATGTTTTGAATATTACCGAAAATCTTCTTTTTTTTTGTCATATTTCTGTAAGTGATTCTGGACCAAAGGTTCAACGTTAGAGTATCAGTCTTTATTTGGGTGATATTCACCTCAATGAACAAAATATGCAGATTTGTTTATCGTTGTTTGCGAATTTTTGCGAAGTTTTTTTTCTTGTTTCTGAGGGTTGGGAACAGCAGAGAAGGTCTCAAACTGATCCAGCCTTAGGTATCCAAACTCACCCTTACTGATCTAAGATCAGGCTGCTATCACATTCGTCTTAAAGATTTCAGAGATCAAATTGGAACTCATTTAAAGGGATAGCTCATCCAAAAATGAACATTTTCTGTTTATTTATTCACCCACTGGTCTTTCAAGATGGAGGTGACTTTTTTCATCTGTAGCATTTTATCTGAATCTGTGCTTCTTGGTGATTCAAATGCAAGTCAACATCTACTGGCACTTTGAGAGTCAAAAATATCTATACAGGCAATACAAAATTAATACCCACAGTTTCTGCTGACACATTGCCGCATTTCCACTGTCGGGCCAGTGCAAGCCAGAGCTTTCATTTGGTCGGGCCGGGCCGGGCGGGGCCAGTAGCCTGGGAACCTGAGGAAAGAGGCTGAAATCACATTGCTTTTCCACTGTCTGCCAAATAGCTCGCTGTGTGTCACAAAAAAAACCCGCACTAATAATGCCCCCCGTATCAAACGTCACACAACCCGCCCAGTTCAGCAGGAAGAAAAAACTCAAATTAGAAGCACAAGCACAACTTCGCATCACCACAACAGCTGCAATGTCTTAAAGGAATAGTTCACCCAAAAATTTTAATCTCATCATTTACTCACCTATTTGAGTTCATTTCTTCTGTTGAACACGAGGACATATTTTGAAAAATGCTGGTACTGTAGCTGGAACCCACTGACTTCCATAATATATATATTATATCCTACTATGGAAGTCAATGCATGCCAGCCACCAGGATTCTTCAAAATGTCTATGTTTGTGTTCACATGAGGGAGCGTAAATGATAAGGTCATTTTTATTTTGGGTGAACTCTTTAAGAAGTGAAACATTAAAACCTCTGAGTAGATGCTGTTTGTTTAGTAATGCACGATTATGTTGTGTAGGGCCCTATAATTTTCTCAAAATGGAAAACTCCAGTCAAAAAATGTAGAATCCAGTCAAAAAATAATTTGCCAAATTTTGCAGGAATATTTAAGAAGTGTTGCACAGGCCCTCAACTCTATATCAAAAATAACCCAGCAGGCACCTTGATGTTAAAATTATATGAAATTGACATCAAGCATGATGTCAAAAAATGCTAATCGATTTGATGTCAAAACCTTGACATCTATTTGACATCCACACATTGATACCCTTTTGACCACCCAAAAAACGAAGCAAAAAGTTTTTATAAGACAAGTTTTATTCATCTGAAAACTTTAATTCCAAATTTACACTGGACTTTATATGCCTAAAATGCATGTACAGAAGGCTACCTTGATGTTAAGTAGAAATGTAAGGTAGTCAATTGACATCAAATCGATTTTCATTGTGAATGTGTTTTTTGACATGTTTTAGATGTCATTTTGACATCAAGGTGGCTGCTGGGAATATTATGCTCCAATGTGCAATCTCAATGGAAAACATTGGCTTCACGGATTCCCAAAACAATATACATCATTATGTATCAGGAAGTCTTCACTCCAGACTGCTTCTTAACATCTTTTTAATCTTGTATATGTTTTTATTTTATTCTAAAAGTGTCAACAGACACTGACTTGCATTATATGAATCACTAAACACTGATTTTTTTTCTTCAGCATCAAGCGTACTCGTATGGTTTGGCGCTGCTTTCGCGTGGTTGCATAGCCCTCACAGTGGCTGGCGCTGACCTCTCAAAAAATGTAACCACGTCGCAACGATGCATAGTACAAGCTCTGTGATTGGTCGGCTTGGTAGCTATGACCAGTGTGGGCGGGAATGAGAGTGTGTTTACAAGTGTTGAGTCCTGTGAAGGAGCTCCAGATGGAAACTGTTGTTTTGTGTTTACCTCATGATTAAAGTTGTTGCACATTCGTCGATTCCCGCCTCTGATTGAGCGAGTTTTAGCTACTTGTACACTAAAGTAGTAATCTGAAAAAACAAAACACCCACAACGAATCCCGACACAGAGGAACATAAAAACCTACTGCCAGCTAGCATTTCGGAAGTGTTATTGCAGAGCAACACAAACAGCACGCAGAAGTATAAATGCACGACTAGCTCAAGGCAGGCGCCGTGGGTCACGCCGATCACTCGATGCAGAAGTTTAAACCAGCCTTATAGACCACAGTTTCAGCTAAAGGCTGGTTTATACTTCTGCGTCAAGTGATCAGCATAACCCACGGCGCCTGCCTTGAGCTAGTTGTGCATTTATACTTCTGCTTGCGTCACTCTGCAATAACACTTCCGAAACGCTAGCTGGCAGTAGGTTTTTATGTTCCTCTGTGTCGAGTTTCTTCGGGGGAGTTTTGCTTTTTCTGAACGCTTCAAGTACCTAAAAATCATAAGGTAAACACAAAACAAAAGTTTCCATCTGGAGCTCCTCTACGACTGCTTATGCAACCGCACGAAGGCTGTGCTGGAGCATACACGTGTGCTTGGCACTCTTAAAACTCTTCTATAATGTTCTACTGAAGAAAAAGGTCACCTACATCTTTACTGTCCTATGGGTGAGTAAATCAAAACTCGAATTTTAGATGAGCTATTTCTTTAAAGTCTGAAGTGGTTTTATAAACATCTCGAAGACACTATTACGGACTTTGATGTGAAGTTGGAGATCGGAGAGTCTTTCACTCACTTATTTACACAGACACACACCTGATATTTGTGCCAAACACAGACGACTAACTTGAGGTATTTTCCGCCAATTACGAAAAAAACTACCTTATGGAGACCAGAAACGGTCTTTGGCTTTGAGACAAAAAAAGCAAACAAACTGTCTTCAACGGGTTTTGAAGGATGGTGTTATCAAAGCAATGAGAAACGTGAGGATGAAGACAATCCCTCGGAACAGCGAGACACTCGTTTTGGTCTTCGTCCACATTTCCAACGAGCCCTGTAAATACTTTCCCATGTGTAATTCCAACTTCAAGTATTATTTTACATCATCCAATGTGATACACTCTTTAAATGCAGTATTGTTCTGTTTTTCAATTGCGTGAAGAAGGTAAGCGATGGTACAGTACTTACGAAGAGTACGAGCTGGTACGATGCTATTAAAAGCGTTCGGGGAAAACACCTTGATGACCTACTTGAGCTGCCAATCACTCATCCTTTATCTGGATGGCGGGGGACCATTTTTGTTGGACAGTATTTGCATTCCCCTTTTGCCGTCTACGAACTTGAAGCTCCACGAAGTCAAGAAGAAGGAACATATGAAGGAGTGAACAAAAATAAAGAGTGGCCTTAGGAAAACATGACTTTTATATTCCCTCACTTTATAAAGCGGCTTAAGGCCAGAGGAGTGTGTGCAGACGACAGTATGCGTGCGTTTTTTTGTGTGTGCGACTGAGCGCGAGTGTGAGGATATGAAAATCTTTATGTAATCCGTTCATTTATTTCTCTCACTTTCCTGCTCCAATACTTTTTTCTTCAGCTGGTAGGAGTGTATCCTGTATAATTGTGTCTTAGAAGATAAACGTTGACCTTACTGTACTGTTTCTTGGTAGCTGAAAAAAACAATGTTTGACAGATGTACAACAAAAACAGTTCTTGACTTTTTTTTTATTTCCCATTGATTTTTTTTCCCAATATTTTTTAAAAATGTTACGTAATTATTTTTTCACAGTATATCAGAAATAAAAGCACTGTTTTTCTAAGAATCAATGACGTATTGAATGTGTGACTGATACTTTGCATGTACACTACCTGACAAATGTCTTGTCATTTTAGGAACAACAAATAATATCTTGACTTCTAGTTGATCATTTGGTATCAGAAGTGGCTTATATGAAAGACACAGGCCTCTAGATTATGATTATTTTACCAAAATAAAATATGATCATGCCTTGATTTTTAATTATTTAATTAGGACAGTAAGTTCTGACTTTGCTTAGACAAAAGTCTTGTCACTTAACAGAAATAATGTACAGTATAGAATATAAAGTCATGGTGCAGTGGAAAAAAAATGAATATTGTGTATGACTCCCATGAGCTTGGAGAACTACATCCATACATCTCCGCAATGACTCGAATACCTTATTAATAAAGTCATCTGGAATGGCAAAAAAAGCGTTCTTGCAGGACTCCCAGAGTTTATCAAGATTATTTGGATTCATCTCCAATGCCTCCTCCTTCATTTACCCCAGACATGCTCAATAATGTTCATGTCTGGTGACTTGACTAGCCAATCCTGAAGCACCTTGACCTTCTTTGCTTCTCTTTTTGAAGTGGAGGCTGAAGAATGAGAATGAGCGCTATCCTGCTGAAGAATTTGTCCTCTCCTGTGGTTTGTAATGTAATGGGCAGTACAAATGTCTTTAAACCTCAGGCTGTTGATGTTGTCATCCACTCTGCAGATCTCTCGCATGCCCCCATACTGAATGTGTTAGTTTGTTGTTTCCCAAACCGTGATTTTTCCTTCACCAAACTTGACTGATTTCAGTGAGAATCTTGTGTCCATGGTTGTAGTTAATTAGTTTGCTCATTTGATTAGTTATTTAGTTTGTTTGTTAGTTAGTCAGTTAGCTAGTTTGTTTGTTAGTTGCTTAGTTTGCTTGTTAGTTAATTAGTTCGCTTGTTAGTTAGTTTGCTCTTAGTTAGTTCATTGTTTCCCAAATCTTGATTTTTCCTTCACCAAACTTGACTGATATCTGTGAGAATCTCGGGTCCATGGTTGTAGTTAGTTAGTTTGCTTGTTAGTTAGTTAGTTTGCTCGTTAGTTAGTTTGCTTGTTAGTTATTTAGTTTGCTTGTTAGTTATTTAGTTTGCTTGTTAGTTAGTTAGTTAGTTAGTTAGTTAGTTAGTTAGTTAGTTAGTTAGTTAGTTAGTTAGTTAGTTAGTTAGTTAGTTAGTTAGTTAGTTAGTTAGTTCTTTTCCAAACCATAACCTTCACCAAACTTGACTGATTTCAATGAGAATCTTGGGTCCATGGTTGTAGTTGGTTAGTTTGCTCATTATTTAGTTAGGTTATTAGTTTGCTCGTTAGTTAGTTAGCTAGTTAGTTAGTTAGTTAGTTAGTTAGTTAGTTAGTTAGTTAGTTAGTTAGTTAGTTAGTTTGCTTCAGCTCTCTGTGATCATCAATCATCATCAAATGGGATTAAGAATGAGTTTTACAAGTTTAAAACGTTATTAAAACAGTGCATGTATATAATGAATTACAGCGATTTTACCATCTTTATCACCCCAGCCGCATGTCATTACAATTATGATGCTTCAATCCCAGTTTGTGGACGGTTAATCAGGTTTATTTTGTACATTAACATAACGGAGATCCATACAGCAGTGGATATTAACATGTATCCTATTCAGCAGTTGATTTCAGGAGTTAATTTTAGGACACAACAGTCAGTTCAAATCTGCTTAAAAGAAAGATATACAAACATTACAAAATTGAACATAAACATCAGATGATGTAGGATACAAAACTTTTTTAAAAATTATGTTCACCCCAAAATGAAAATTTTGTCCTCATGTAGGCGTACTCACCCTCAACTTGTTCTAAACCTGTTTGAGTTTCTTCTGTTGAACACAAAGGAAAAATGTTAAGGGGAAAACAGCCATGGACTTCAGTGTTCATTCATTCATTCATTCATTCATTCATTCATCTATTTATTTATTTAGTTAGTTAGTTAGTTAGTTAGTTAGTTAGTTAGTTAGTTAGTTAGTTAGTTAGTTAGTTAGTTAGTTAGTCAGTTAGTTAGTTAGTTTTTCCACTATGGATGTTGGCTGTTTTATTTAACAAATAAATTAATAAACGTTAAGAACCACTTAAGTAAATGGGTGAGGTAATTTTCATTTTTCGGTAAACAAACAAATCCCCTTAAGCGATGACTAAATATATTCAGCCAATACTTTTTTTTTTTGTCTTGTCACTGTAGAGGTACCTTCATGGATGAGATTTGAACCTTTGATGAAGGTACAATATTGTATCTGCATGTTTTAAAAACTAATTTGGTTTCCCATCATACAAATCGTGTCCTTAAGGGTACAAACAGCAATTGTACAAATAAGTTTCTTTGTCTTAAGGTACAATTCTGTTCCATAAAAAGGTACTGCGTTTCTAACTGTACCAATCCACTTAAAACATAAACTCCAGAGTCGACTGACATCTAGTGGCTCCTGCATGAGTCTGGATTGGAAGCTGCAGTGTAAACCTCCTGCCAGAGGGTGACGCCAGGGCTGCAGTAAAACAATCAGCCTTGAAGCTCTCAGCGCAGAAGCAGACCGCTGACAGAAGGGAAGATGGCGGCGACAATGTTGAGGTCGCTCTCCAGACTCGGACGTCCTTCAGTTTTATTAAACAGTAATGTCAGCTCTCCAGCCTGTGCTCTGATTCAGACGAGGTACAAACAGCACGGTCATTAACACACTGCAATTTAACCGTTGGTTTGGTGAGGCAGCGGTGTCCTTGTGGTGATGTTGTTATTATGGTTTAGCAACCGGTATTTCTGCGACTTAGATTGTTTTGACAAGCATGCTAATGTACAATATTGAAAAATTGACATGTTTATATACTTATTATTCTATTATTATTTAATGTCGTTTTCTCCTTTGCTATTTTTTCAATCAGCTGTGGAAAAACAAGCTTGAAGCTAACGTTAATCGTTATGAAACATGAGCAGTTACAAAATAATCACAATTTATATGTCTCTAATAAATCATGGCTTTGAGGTTCTTAATGGCACATTTGGTTTTTTTTGTTTTGCAATTTGCAATCACCACCAATATTTGTAAGTAAAATAACCAACAAAAATAGCGACAAAGGTCTTAATTGAAGTTTTCAAAATGTTAAGTTTTAAAGTATTAAATCAAAGCTAGAGGTTTTTAATTAACTAAATATTGATTTAAAGTGTATATCTTCTCATTGAGGTAAATTTGGTTTTACATTCACATATACTATACTATAATTTTAGAAAACTATTCTTTGTCAAGTCTAAATAGAGAAATCATTATTAGCAGCCAATCAAAGTACACAATTGTTTACAGTCAACTAAATAGTGCTAATGTTGTATTAAAGTCACAATTACATACTATTTCAGACTGAATATTCAAAAGTACCGTGGTTAACTATATAGAGACAGAATGTGTCAATATAAAACCAACTTTACCTCAATTATATTCTCGATTCTTAATACAAATATTGTAATAGGAAGAAAATAACTCATTTTATGTACATTTTCTTTTAATTTATGCAGTGGAGTGTGAAAATTACATTAATGTTTGAATTAAGTTCATTTTTTTAAATCCACCCACCCATCTATCCACCCATCCATCCATCTTTTATTTGGGATTTTTTCCAAGTTTTAACAAAACATTTTGTTCAATCAAGGTTGAATTTTTCCATAATGACCCTTGCTGCTGAAATAAATTAACAAACAAGTTAAATTCAAATACAATTACAACACAGAGAAAAGAAAAAAAACTTTGCAGTATTGTATACATTTGCAGTTAGATAGACAATATCAATTGTAAAAATAATTCAAATAAACTAATACCTACATGATAATACAAATCAATAATCTGACATGTTTATGGTGGTCTTGCACATACATTTGGAGTCAAACAATATTAGTGAACACATTTAAACCTGTTTACACAAATTTATTCATTTAGATCAGTTAAAGGAGAGAGTTTTGTTTTTAAAGAATGTGATCATAGATTGCTATGTCTCATAAAATTCCCTTCTTTAAATATTAAATTTTTTCTCATTTTAATTATACAACCAGATCACACATCCCCATTGAAGCTTTAGGTGGGGCTGCTGATTTCCACTTAAGTAATATTCTTCTCCTTGCTAATAAAGTAGCTAAGGCAATAAGAAATGCACTATTTTTTATGTTATCAGACAATGATTTTTATCTGCGAAGACTTTAAATGAAATGTTTTTAAATGTTAATCTTCCAAAATTTGCACAATTTGTCAAAAGTAAAAGAATCAGTTTTAGATTTTAATCTTATGTTTTATTATTATTCATGTATTTTATCTTTTGTATTATTTATTGCTGTTGATGACTTTGTATTGTTAGAATATTTTAATAGAGTGAGTAAACTAAAAATTCTCTCTCTATTCAGGCAGAAGCAATGGCAGCCAGATGTGGAGTGGGTGGAGCAGTTCTCTGGTGTTGTGATGTATCCCTCTCCCTCCGTTGCCAAATGGACACCTCCACCTTGGAATGGTTTGCTTGATTTTTAGCCTTCTTAATTCCATATTAAATCAGCATTCAGGACAGATAAGAACATCACATATCATTTTTTTCCCTTTCAGATAAGGATCCACCAGCACAAAAGGATTTGTCCAACCTCACCATTAACTTCGGGCCTCAGCACCCTGCAGCTCATGGAGTGCTGCGCTTGGTGATGGAGCTCAGCGGAGAGTCTGTAAAGAAATGTGACCCTCACATTGGCCTCCTGCACCGTGGCACGGAGAAACTGATAGAGTACAAGACTTACTTACAGGTACAAACTAATGGAGAATATCTCATGTGATGCAACTTGTTTGCTAGTTTTCATTGTATTTTTTTATACTTGCACTATTATAATTTTGTTATTATTAAATAAAAATACTACAGGAGTGTTTTTCAACCACGTTCCTAGAGGACCACCAGCACTGCACGTCACCTTTATCAGTCACATCTGTTACAGGTCTTTCAGTCTCTGCTGATAATCTGAATCAGGTGTGTTTGGTTAAGGAGACATGGGCTGTTTCTCAATATGCGTTCTTCAGCGATCTTGTGTTCTTGTGTAGCGTCATCATCAACAGCCAAAGTTCAATTTCAAAACGCAAAACTGCAAGATCGGAGGACGCGTGAAAGTTCCCTGATGTGTTCTTGATATCGAGGACGCGTTGATGCAGACTTGTCTGAATGCAGAATCATTATGGCTAAATAAAGGAGGTGGGAAGCGCAGCATTTTATATAGATTTATTATTAAAGTTCAGGGATATAACTTATTTATCTCAGGAGTTTCCCTAAATGAAACGGTGAAAGTAAACATTACCTTGAAAATCTTAATAGAGGCATAAACACAATAAGGTTGTGTTTTCTGAAATTTTTATTAAAATCTGGTTTGTTTGTAATGTGCAAAGTATATTTGTAGGGGTTTTGTGCATGCTATACATATATTGAAAAGGGAAAAACAATAAATCGTTGTATGAATGCTGTAAAGTTGAAATGATTTTCAGTTATAAACACTTGAAGTTCATGTAACCATCAGGAAGGATGTAGCATCTCATTTCTCAAAGGACACGTTCTGTGTTCTCGTGGTCTCCCGAGTCCGTTCTTCCGAGGTGACCTGGCAAGACTGGTCTTCACAAGAACACAAGTCTGTTCTCTGCATTCTTGGAATTGAGAAACAGTCATGGTAAATGTGCAGAGCTGGTGGTTCTCCAGGAATGTGGCTGAGAAACGCTGAACTACAGGGTCCCACGGGTCATAGAATTTCTGGAATATCATGGGATTTTAAAAGGTTTATTCCAGACATAGAAAGTCAGGGAATTTTTAGATTTGTTTGTCAAAGTTCTATTTTATTTAAATTTTAGTTTGCATTTATCAATGTGTATGTATATTAGGGAAACTCATTTTGGTTCATTTTCCCAACTGACAACCTGTACTCTGTATCCAAATAAATAATATAAAGTTATGAAGAAGTTAATTTATTCAGATTGATATTACGTTATCATTTAACAATAATAAAAAAAATGGACATGACTTACTTTGTGTCTGACACATTAAATATTCCATTTTTAATATATCGATTTCTTATAAAATATGCGAGCAACAGCATACCGGACATATTTGACCATTAACTCGTCTGTGTCAGCCTGTGGCAACAAGTAATGTTATTCTTTTTGCTTGGTTCATTTTGCTGCTTTGTCAAAATAGGTCTGTATACATGTGTGGTTGCACATGTTAATCCCCTGCAAGTTAACAAATATGTGTTGCATATTCATTAAGCAAAACTTCTAAATCTAAAATAATAATAATAATAATTTTAACCATTTAACTGATGCCATTAAACGGTCAAAAAATAATCTAATGTTTAAAGAATAAATGGCCAATATGAGCATCACTAATATATCATTTGTTTTCTGTTGTTTTACACCTATTGTTATGGTTCGGCTATTTTTCAGCACCCTTTTTTTATTTCATGCTCATCAACTTAAGTCAAATACAGTTGACCAGACTGTACCTATTAACCAAGTCTAACATTCCACTATATACATATACATTTTAAAAGCTTTGGCTTCAAAACGACCACTTCAAAAACTGGTTGTTAAAAAAGTAGATGATAGAAAAGCTAAATATAATGTAAATATAACTAATAATATATACAGTCAGGCTTGAAATTATCCAGACCCCTGGCAAATTCTGGCTTAAAGTTACTTTTTATTTAATCAGCAAGTTTTTTTCTGACTAGAAATGACACCGGCTTCTCCCAAAAGATAATAAGACGATGTACAAGAGGCATCATTATGGGGGAAAAATATTTCTCCGCTTTTATTTTCATTTGAACAAAAACTTTAAGTCAGAATTTGCCAGGGTTATGAATAATGTCAGAATTGACTGTATAAAAGCTAAATATAACTACTATTCAAACATTCAAGCTAACACCATTTTAATATTGTTTTTAATTATAACATATTATTTAAATGTTATATTAATATATACATGCACAACAGTAAAGACAGACTGTATTTACGTTCAATAAATGTCATGGAATTGCATGCAGTGCACAATTGTACACAATAACTGGTAAAAAGTGTAGAGTGTGCATGAATGTGAATGTATTCACAGATGAAAGGAAGAGGGCTATATATTTTTAAACTGCAGCATTTCTTCAGCTAGGCTATGTGTGTTTTTTAAAAAAAGTTCTTGCTTCATAGAATAGTTCCCCAGTAGTGCAAAAATATCGGATTTTATTTCGGTTCCTTTATCTTTACTGTAGATCATTGCAGACTTCTGATAAAATGCATTGATAAAATCTGTACTTTTAAATTACCTGGAATAAACTGTCTGCCAAATTTAGGCTAAACGTAACTTTCTGAAACGTTTGTATTATAAACAAGGTATTAATAAGATGTCATAACTGAGCTGTTATATGATGCTGACTGTTACATGAATAAGACTTTGATTGTTTTTATTTGGTGTTCGATATCTGGCCATGTGGGGTTAATTAGAAATAAACAGGAGGATATAAATGTCCTGTGTCTGATGCCAAATCTGCTTTGAATCTACATTATTGTGAAATGACAAATGGAATGGGATGAATGTGCAAACAACACATTTTATGAAGTGAATCCATTAGTAAATTAAAGAAATAATTAGCAATTTGAAAATAGACACGACCAGGTTGTACATACTTGATGTAGAATTGGTTAAGACTGACACACTTTTATTTATTGAAAGGGGAACAGAAACATATTTGTGATGTGAGAATATTTTGACTAGAATAAAACATATTTTAATAAAATGAATATTAAAAAATAAAATTAGAGAGTTTTTATTCAGAAAATATTTGAAGGAAACTGTTTAAGGATTTAAAATTTTAATTTCTAGAGGAATTTTACAATATTTATCATTCATCAAACTGTAACTTTTCTTTCTGTAGTGTTGGTGTTATCTGTATGTTTTAATTTTTTATAATATCTACGATTGTTAAGAAACACTTATGATTGTAATTTGTAAACTGAATATTTATTATCAATGCTCCCATGTATATAGCCAATGCTGCTGAAATTGCATTAAAATGTAAATAAATAAGGTTGTCTTGTGTGTTTGTGTTGCTGCAGGCTCTTCCATACTTCGACAGGCTCGACTATGTGTCCATGATGTGTAATGAGCAAGCATATTCTCTAGCCGTCGAAAAGCTTCTTAACATTCAGGCTCCACCTCGTGCACAGTGGATCAGAGGTGAGGAACAAAACTGAAAAACTTTCAATTCAATTCACCTTTATTTGCATAGCGCTTATACAATGTAGATTGTGTCAAAGCAGCTTCACATAAAAGGTCACAGTAAATAGTAAATAGGAACAGTGTAATTCAGTTTGTAGTGTTTAAGTTCAGTTCAGTTGAGCTCAGTTCAGTGTGGTTTAATAATCACTACTGAGAGTCCAAATATTGAAGAGCAAATCCAACGATGCGCAGCTCTACAGATCCTGAACCATGCAAGCCAGAGGCGACAGAGGAGAGGGAAAAAAAACTTCACTAATGGCGGAAGTGAAGAAAAAAAAACTTAACTTTCAGTCTGGTTTAGACTTATTAACTGGAATAACTACGTAATGGGATCTGTCATGATAACCACTTTTTATTGCACAATCAATCATCACAGAAATAATTAATAATAAAATAGTACATTATAATTAGCATTAATTTCTATTAATTAATTAATTAATTATAACAAATATTTTTAATAGTCTTTATGAGATATACAGAATAATTAGCCCCCCTTTGAATTTTTTTCTTTTTTTTAAATATTTCTCAAATGATGTTTAACAGAGCAAAGAAATTTTCACAGTATGTCTGATAATATTTTCTCTGCTGGTGAAAGTTTATTTTGGCTAGAATAAAAGCAGTTTTTAATTTTTAAAAAAATATTTTAGGGACAAAATTATTAGCTCCTTTAAGCTATATATATTTTTTGATAGTCAACAGAACAGTCCATTGTTATACAATAACTTTCCTAATTACCCTAACCTGCCTAGTTAACCTAATTAACCTAGTTAAGGCTTTAAATATCGCTTTAAGCTGTGTAGAAGTGTCTTGAAAAATAATATTATTTACTGTCATCATAACAAAGTTAAAATAAATCAGTTATTAGAAATGAGTTATTAAAACTATTATGTTTGGAAATGTGTTGATAAAATCTTCTCTCCGTTAAACAGAAATTGTGGAAAAAAATAAACAGGGGGGCTAATAATTCGGACTTCAACTGTATGTTTGCCACTAATTGTATAATGATTATACAATAGCATAATATTGCAAGAACACTTTTTTAAGAGCTTTAGATTTAGATTAAGAACATCTACAAAATGTACTAGTATCTATTTTCTGTTTTAAATACTAATACTTTGTTTTTCATGTAAGATTTCCATCAGGTACTAGTTCAATATTTTCTAGTCCTTATTAATTAGATACAAGTACGTATACACTATATACTAGTTTTTATATTCGTACTAGATTACTATTATGTATTGAAAAGGTTCTAGTATATATTTAATAGGCACCAGGTATCTAATGAGTGTCTACAAATATCTATTAAAGAGACAACAGAATTTATTCAGTAGATACTAGTACCAATTAAATAGACACTAGAACATATTAAATAGATTCTAGCACCAAGGTTGCCAATGAATATAGCACATGCTACTGATAATGTAATAAAATAAAAATAAATATTAGTATTTAGTCATTTGATACTAGTACTCTTGGTTCTACTACTTCTGAAGTGCATAGAAGATGTTAAAGTAACACCAATATTTGAGTATGGATTAATATTTGTTTGAATGTGTCTGTTTGTCTGTGTCAGCTGAATAAGTGTGTTAAATTGATCTCTGCAGTGCTGTATGGAGAAATGACCCGCATCATGAACCACATCATGGGCATCACCACTCATGCCCTTGACATCGGAGCCATGACCCCTTTCTTCTGGATGTTTGAGGAGAGAGAAAAGGTTATCTATTTTTAAAACTTAAAAAAAAAAAAATTTCCCTTTTTGTCATAGTTGTAGTTTAATCTTAAGTGTGCATAAAATGATATATGTAAAGCAATAAGTGGTATTTTTGTGAGAGTACGAAATTTAAAGAGATTGTTGGAATGGGAAGTGACAATCTCATATGGCAAGATCTCACGAGATGATATGTTGCAACATATTTGGTAGTTGAGAACGCGCCGCTCCGCGTTCTGGAGAAACCTACTTTCCGAGAAATGCTGGCGGCGGAACGATGAAGCAAGATACCCTCTCTTGGCCACGGTTGCTAAAAAGTATCTGCATTTGCGCTACAAGCACACCATCTGAACGTGTATTCAGTGCTGCTGGAACCATTATAACCCCAATTAGGTCTTCGCTTAAACCGGACAAAGTCAAAATGTTATTTTTTTTCTGGCAAAGAATTTAAAATATGAATAGAAATCAAAGGTGGAGTGTTAGTAGACTACGCTGTTTATTTTTTTCAACATCTGACTTATATTGTTACTAGTAGGCTAATATTTTTTTTTCTTTTTATTATCATTAGTTACTATTTATATTATTACTGATTAGTAAAGAGACATTAAGGCTATTTGTGAAGTTCTTAAAAATGTAACGTTTAATTATTATGATACTGCATTCAATAAAGGAAAAGCATGCTCTTAATTATTCTTCATGATCTGATTCATACATGCAATAGCCTAAACCTATATTGCGCCGACAAGAACAAGCTCTAAAACATAAAGTCTAAAGCGAGAGGAGTTATTAATGTTATTAATATTAGTTATTAATGTTAGTGATCATAAACACAAACTGCGTTCGTACGATAAACGCCGTCATGGCATCTTTTCTCATAAAAGAACAGATTATCCATGTTGTCGCCGTCTCCCCAGCCAGGTTTTCATCCACAGTTTCCGCTTTTGTTTCTTTTCGCAACAAACAAAAAAGTATCGCTATAGCAGGCCCGGCGCCAGGATGTCATAATTGAGGGGGCATTTTAATCCCACAGGGCGGCACTTGGCCTGGTGACTGATTTTGGTCCCTCTTGTTCCTTTCATTTAGGCTATTTATTCACTTATTTATCACTTTACATAAACGGAGACAGATCATGGTATCAGCGCCAAATGATTGGTTTAAATTATATTTTATTCTCCTCATTCATAATTATGATTATCATTCAGCCTACCTGCAGAGGATGTGAGAGGTTGATTCACGGCAAATGCACTTACTTACGCACTATATACCCATTTCATTTATAACACTGTAAACTTGACTTAATAATTAAGTAATAATGAATATAATAAATTAATGAATTTTAATATTAATTATTGTGTAGACTACTGTGGGACTGTACAGTGTCCAACTAAACATTTTTATCAGGCTACTCTAATATTAATCCCTAAGTTAACTAAAAAAAACGAATGTAAAAAGGACTGGTATTGCGCCACTGATAAAATTAGTTTAACGGCAAATTTCTTTTGCATTTTATGCCTTTAGCGCTAAAGAGAGTTGTATCTAAAGAATTTGTTAATCAAAACATGAAATAAATTACGCCTTTATGTGATCCACTAGTCCAGTTTTCTCCCGTGTGAGTTTAGAGTGTGCAGCACCCTGACCTATCAGGGACCAGACCTCTGGGCTATTGCTTCAATTTCACAATTTTTATAATATAATTGCTTTTTTATATTGTAAAATATCTAAATGTGTGCTCTGAAAGTTGGAATGATGAGTGTTAGTAATTAATGACAGAAAGAATTTTCTCTTTTGAGTGAACTTCTATCATGGATTATTTTACATCATAATTGACCCAACCCCCCACCACCATATATACATACATACACACACACACACACACACACACACACACACATATATATATATATATATATATATATATATATATATATATATATATATATAGGAGCTAGAAGCAAGTATAAACTTGCAAAGATCGTTAACACCGCTAGTAAGATCATAATGAACCCCCAGAAGCAGCTTATGGAACTGTATATAGACCAGACGGAAAGCTTCCTTCTGGTAGACGATACAGAGTACCCACAGTAAAAACTAATATTATTAAGAAATCTTTTATACCATCTGCTATTACCATATTGAATAAATGACTATAAAGTAGTTTGTATGTCTAGGGTTGTGTGTTAGTAATCTGTGGTATAGGAAGCTCTGTGTTTGCTCTGTGTTTGTGCTTTGTGTTTGTGTTTTGTATTTATGTTTGGGAGGCCAAAAACGAATTTCCACACATGTGGACAATAAAGATTTCTTATTCTAATGGATATTGTACTGTATTGAATAGTGTATTGAGTTATTCTATTTGTACACTTTTTGTATGGGGGCATTCACAGGATGTGTAATGACTTTTAAAATTGTCTCTATTCATTTAAATAATTGAAAAATAATCATAAGTTGCAGCCCTGTAAAGGATTATACTAATCTGTTGAATATTTGTGTGTTAATTATTCACCATTGATTTGGTTGTCTTTTCAGTTGTTTGAGTTCTATGAGCGTGTGTCTGGAGCCAGAATGCATGCTGCGTATGTCAGACCCGGTGGAGTTCATCAGGTAAACTTTGATTTGTTATGCTAAATGAAAACTCCTCATCTTATAATGGTTATATGAAATATAATAATGCCGTTCTGCCATAACCTGAACTCTCGTTTCAGGACATGCCTCTTGGTCTCATGGATGACATCTATGAGTGGTGCAAGAATTTCTCTATTCGCGTGGATGAAGTTGAAGAGGTATGCAGACCACGGCCACAACTGGTTTCAGTTGAGAATTTAGCTAGTTATTAGTATTATTATATAAGGAATGTCCTGTTCCAACATGACTTTTAATATGGAGTTTCTGCCAAAATCGAGTCCCAATCTGATGATTGGTTTTTTTTTTCTAGTGCTAGGTACACGTTTTGGTACAATAAAGGGATAATTCAGCCAAAAGTGAAATTTATATCTGCATTTATCACCCTGGTGGTTGTAAACTTTAAGAAATCCTTTTTCTGATGAACCCAAATTAAAATATTCTGAAGTATGTTGGGCGAAAAAGCAGCCGAGTGGAGGGGGAGTAAATTATGGAAGAATAACATTTTTGGGTGAATATACATTAAATGTTATTAATACCCATCCAGTGAATATGCTGACATAGATCTGTAATGTATATTTTAAAATACAGATATTAAGAAAATACATTGAGTAAATGATGTCAAAAAATGTAAATCTTGTTATACTTAACATCCGTATTATAGTTGCAGATTATATTAATAGTATAGTGTATTAATGTTACATTAATAGTAGAGTATATTAATCTCTGTTTTGTTGAGATGTTGCAATGCAATGTTGCACAATTAATCTTTACCTCAATCGAACGCAGTACTTCCCTGAAATGATTTCACGTTACTTTTCGAAAATGTGATTTTTGCATGTAGATACATGGTACTTTTTCAAATATTTTCTTATGTTTTTAATTGAACACACCTGCTCATATTGTTTCAGATGCTGACCAATAATCGTATCTGGAAGAACAGAACTGTTGGTATTGGTGTCATTGGCGCTGAGGAGGCACTTAATTATGGCTTCAGGTAAAGCTGTTTATTATTGGTGAAGATGATTGGTCAGCTGAAGTGTCTAATATGCTTACAGAGATTTTTTTATTACATAAGCTTTCCAACAGTAAACTTGCTTATAAATCAGTTTTAAACATCAACAGAAGCACAGTCAGTAATATAAAAGAGATTTTCTTAATTTCCTCAGGCCATCAAGTAGAGTAGTAAAAAAAGTTCTGATATTAATGTACTTGGTCCTGTATTTAAATGTATGGTATTTAAGTTGGTCATGTATTTAGATGCATTCCAGGATGTTATTTAAAGTGTGTCATCTGAAAAAAATAGGTTATTATACACTACTGGTCAAAAGTTTGGGGTCAGTAGGATTTTTAAATGTTTTATCCTGCTCATCAAGTCTGCAATTATTTAATTATAAGTCCAGTACAAATTGTAAAATTGTAAAATGTTATTGCACTATAAAATAACTGTTCAAAAGTAGTTTATAATTTAATTTAATAATTTATTCTAGTGATTTTAATGATGAATTTTCACCTTCATTACTTCAGTCTTCAGAGTCACATTATCCATTAGAAATCACTCAAATATTAATTATTATTCTTCGTATTATTAATATTCTTAATGGTAATCGTAATAAGAGCAATAATGACTTGAGTAATAATTTCATTTGAAACTACATACAATAAGTAAATATATAAATAAATGAATATTTAATAAATAAGTATTTAACAATTTTACTTTTTTTTTTTTTTACATTTAATAAATGCCGCGTTGATGAACAGAACTTTTGACCTGTAGTGTGTGTGTGTATATATATATATATATATATATATATATATATATATATATATATATATATATATATATATATATATATATATATATATATATGTATATATGTATATGTATATATGTATATATATATGTATATATGTATATATATATGTATATATGTATATATATATATATGTATATATGTATATATATATGTATATATGTATATATATATATATGTATATATGTATATATATATGTATATATGTATATATATATGTATATATGTATATATATATGTATATATGTATATATATGTATATATGTATATATATATATGTATATATGTATGTATATATATATATATATATATATATACATACATATATATATATATATATATATATATATATATATATATATATATATATATATATATATATATATATACATACATATATATATATATATATATATATATATATATATATATATATATATATATATATATATATATATATAAATGCATCAAAATTCAGTATTGGACCCTTCGCTAAGCCCCGCCCACCTTAGTCACTGTTGTTACGCCTGTCAAGTTTTTGTGCCTGGCACATCTTATACAATATGTATGTGCTGGTGTCAGACATAGACACAGATATAATTAGTCCTTTTTGGCAAGCGCGTGAGATCTGAGAAAGCCAGACAAAAAAGGACTGCAGTATGCATTACAGGGGTAAATTCACAACATAATAGTCAACGATTAGAAAATAACTTAAGCAAAATTGAAGCTAAAGCCTAGCCGCCTCATACGCTGACTATTCAACAGCTTAGTTCATGCACAGCAGGATGGGTGAAATTTAAAAATAATATAATGATAACAAATTAAACCATGATATTTTTTTTTTTAGCCAAAAAGCCTAATAGATTAAATGTTGGGCAATGAAATATAGTGTTACTAACCAACGAGGGAACACGCATGGACAGTGCATCTACATAATTCATTCTAGAAAGAACAGCCAGAAAGGGAAGTTGATGGATTTCTGCCAAATATTAGCATTATTGACCCATACATAACAAACCTACTACTAGTCACCAATGACTAAATCTCTAAAAGACTGACAAAAACATCAGTGAATTGTAGCTCTGACATGGCCATGAGGGTTATAAATTACTGAAAAACAGCTGCGGGTGATCGCAAGTGCTCAGATTGTGATCACATCTCGGTTTTGTTGTTACTACTATTGTGAGGGCTTAAACGGAGCAGTGCTCATAATATTGAGCGGGAAAAAAAAAGAAAAGAAAAAGACAGCTGTGAAACCTAACCTGCTTTGTATTTTTGTAGCAAACACAGTTTAGATCTTTTTAGGGTAAGAGGTGTGTGAGTTATTGCCGTCTATCACTGAATGTGTCAGGAATTTTGTAAACAAAACCAACTTAACTCCACTCCTTTAGCACCCCCACAGAGCTTGATCCATGCTGGAATTTCTCCCCTTGGGTTTTAGGTTTTGGAAAGGGAAAAGAATTCCACCACCCCATCCAAACTTTATAATACCGGGTGTCAGATTTGCATAATCCATACGCACAACACTATGGTTTGTTTCCCTCGCTCGAAAGCTTGACAGACCTTCTGCACGTGGCTACGGTTGCTAAGCCACGATTGGTGTGCGGCGGTTTTCGGGTGCGGCTTAGCAAAGGGTCAATTATATATTTTAATTCATATGACTTAATGCTGTTTTTGACATCGCATGATCTGTTAACAAAATCACATGACTTCTTTTGATGACAGGAATTTATTCACTAAATGTGTTGCCACTGGTTTTTTATCAGATAAACAGTTGATCCTGTTCAGTTGTGTGCATACGTTTTTAATGCACATTTTCAAAATTTATGAGCATGTTTTTATGCAGTATTCCAAATATTGCTATAAAATTGGTGGATAGAAACATAGCTATCGTCATTGTAATATTAAGATCCAGGACAGTTTATCATTGTTTTATCAGCTGTTTTTTATCTTCAAATATGATTTAGCTGTTTAGATGTGGACCAAGAGATAATTATATACAGTTGAAGTCAGAATTATTAGCCCCCCTGTTTATTTTTTCCCCAATTTCTGTTGAGCGGAGAGAAGATATTTTCTGCACATTCTTAAACATAATAGTTTTAATAACTCATTTCGAATAACTGATTTATTTTATCTTTGCCATGATGACAGTAAATAATATTTGACTAGATATTTTAAGACGCTTCTATACAGCTTAAAGAGACATTTAAAGGCTTAATTAGGTTAACTAGGCAGGTTAGGGTAATTAGGCAAGTCATTGTATGACGATGGTTTGTTCTGTAGAATGAAAAATATAGCTTAAAGGGGCTTATAATTCTGACCTGAAAATGTTTTTAAAAAAAATTAAAAACTGCTTTTATTCTAGCCAAAATAAAACAAATAAGACTTTCTCCAGAAGAAAAAATATTGTCAGACATACTGTGAACATTTCTTTGCTCTGTTAAACATCATTTGGGAAATAATTTAAAAAGAAAAAAAGATCAAAGGGGGGCTTATAATTCTGACTTCAACTGTATAGTCATTATACCATAACATCAACTGCAATGGGGATCTAAGACTTTTGCACAGTACTGTATATATGTTTCCACTGTTTAACTCGATCTCTGGGCTTTTTTCAGTGGAGTGATGCTCAGGGGATCAGGTATTAAATGGGATCTGAGGAAGACTCAACCATATGACAAATACGACGAGGTGGACTTTGATATAGCCATTGGAACAAATGGTGACTGCTACGACAGGTCAGTGTTTTAGCTTGAGTAAACGGCTTCATAAAGCCCAGAATGACAGGAAACGACAACCACAGAGTATAAATTAGTTTTAGACCACATAGGCTGATGGTATCACGTGTGAAATGTGTGTAAAAAAACATTCTCGTGAAAGCTTGATGGCAAATAGAGAAGTAAGGAATTTTTTTTTTTATCGTATTGAACTTCGTCACAGATTATTTGCATTGATCCGGTGCACTCAAATACTGGAAGAGATTTAAATATTCCCATGATTGTTTTATATTGGGGTTTATTAATGAAAAATATGAATGTTTTCAGGTATCTGTGTCGAGTGGAGGAAATGAGACAGTCTCTTCGGATCATGCATCAGTGTCTCAACAAAATGCCTGCTGGCGAGATTAAGGTTGATGACGCTAAAATAGCCCCGCCAAAGAGATCTGAGATGAAGGTGAGATATGCTTGCCAATGTATATTGCACTCAAATCGCTGATTTTTATGTTGATTTCAACATGCTCGACAAGCTTATTTAAGGTGCAGTGTAATGTTATTTACTGTATAGCTTTTTCCACCAAGGGACTTTTATTTTTTTTATTTTATTTAAGAGGTCTTTCTAAACACCTCCCATGTGTTCATTTGGTCAGAGAGATCTTTTTTTGTAACACAGAAATGAGCTATTGCAAGACGTGCGATTCATTAACCACAAATGCAGTTCTGTTCATTAGTTCAGCACAACAGAAACATGTTTATAGTTTCAACAAAAGGTATCATCACATTTACATAGTGTTTAAGTTTAATTCACAATAGATGTTTGCATTCAAGAGTGTGGTTCGATTCAAACTTTTGAACAGTTCGTTTATACCAATAATAATACATATTACAGAATGAACATTAGAAACTCTAAAGCATATAAAAATGATAGGCACTATTGTTCAGACATTTTAGGGCAGTGGTGCTCAACCCTGTTCCTAGAGATCTACCTTCCTGCAGAGTTTAGCTCTAACCTTGATCAAACACAACTAAACCAACTAAGACGGGTGCATTTGATCAAGGTTGCAGCTGAACTCCTGCCACCCTTGTTTTTGGGTCTGAAAGGTCCTGTGATGTTGAAAATATTCTTATGTCCACGAGGCTACATTTTCTTTATAAAATGTTAAATAGTCATTTCAGACATTAGCTTTGTGCTGACGATTAATTGTAATTTAAAAACTATTTTTGTTTTGGTTATGTCCTTACTGTTTAAACGATTCTTTCAGTTGTTTGCAATATTATACCTTTGGCAATAATGTAACATTTTAATATTTGATTATTGTAAATCAAGTTAAATCAAATGAAAATAAGAAATATTACTTTGATATTTTACCTACAGTGTATCAATACAGTTAATTAAAATTTTATTCTTTGTAACAAAAATGGTTTTATTTTTATAGTGTAAAATATCTGCTTTGAGTTTTTGTCTTGTTTTTTCTAGTCCAGATACCTAAAAACAAAACTTGAATCAAGAAGCATTTTCTTGGCAAATAAAAATATTTTAAAATATTCAAAAATAATATGTCAAAACTAAGGTATTTTTCCTAAAACAAACAAAATAATCTGCCAAGGGGGGAAATAAAATAATGATCTTCTCTGGTTTGAAATAAGTGTTTTTTTTCTTTCTTTTTTGCAGTGTAGATGAATCAATTTTTTTTTTCTTAGGGATGCTCAAAGCATCTCAGATTTAATTATGTCACATAAAAGGAATAATCTTTATGCTGTGTTCACACCAGACGGGGAACGCGCAAATAAATCTTGCTATTCACGTGTAAATAGACACGTGAACACTTTGAGTTTACTCGCTTCATTTGCGCATCAAATCCGCTTCATTCGCGTGTCAAATTCACTTCTCAATAGGCATGGGCCGGTATAAGATTCTGACAGTATGATAACCTTGGATAAAAATATCACGTTTTTACAGTATTTTACCTACAGTGTTTCAGTACAGCTAATTTTATTCTCTGTAAGAAAAATGGTTTTAATTTTATAGTGTAAAATACACTGTTGTCCTAAAAAAATATCTCTTACACATACCTTAGGAATGGTATTACAGACAGTTTTGGTGGTTTTAAAAACTTTTCCAATTTGCACAAAGAAATTATGGGGTTTTTCTTTAAAGAAGTAGTTACTCCACCCCGTTTTGAGCATCATTATGGGCATTTTACGTAATAACTAACGGGGATGAAACGATTGATCTGCGACAGAGAAACCACGGGTTTTGAGAAACACTCGTCACTACATCGTTCTTTTTCCAAACGATGCATCATACTATGATAGTTCAGCCACGAGTTACGTCATTGTTTGGGAAACACACCCCTGTAAGTCTGTCAAATTTGCGAGTGTCAGTAAGAAGTCTAGCAGCTGCGTTATTGACCCAAAAGAATACAATTACTCACCAACAAGTGGTTTTAATCCTTCATGAGGTCTTCTTTTAAACCCAAAATAAGTTATTTTGAAGGATTTTGGAAAACAGTAGCCATTGACTTCCATAGAAAAAAACACAATGGAAGTCAATGGTTACCAATTTCCAACATTATTCAAAATATCCTCCTTTATGATCACCAAAGGAAGAAACTCAAACATGTTTGGAACAGCTGAAGGGAAAATAATTGAGGACAGAATTTTTTGCATGAACTATCCCATGAATATATGAGAAAAGTGTACAAACATAAACTGCATTTCACTCTCAACTAAAGGGCTTCAAACATTTTCTTTCTGTTTTGCATTTGATCTAACATCCCTCTTGTCATCTTGTGTACATGCAGACATCAATGGAGTCTCTGATCCATCACTTCAAGCTGTACACTGAGGGCTATCAGGTTCCTCCAGGAGCCACATACACAGCTATAGAGGCGCCCAAGGTGAGTACAACAATCACACACACACACACCAGCTCTGTTCACAGGGGATGATTTAGTGTGGGTCTCGTCAGCATTGTTCAGTGGTTTATGGTCATCATCTCATCCAGTTGGTGAGGTTTGAGCTAATTTTAAACTTGGCACACACACGTGGGGAATGTGGCTTTGTGAAGTTGTTGTCTTTGTGATTCTGTTTTTATTCAGCAGTGCCTCAACATTATATTTACAGCACTGCTGATGTGTGGGTGATTCTTAAAACACTAACAATTATGAGAGTTATCATATGAGAGAATCAACTGATTGACCCAAAAGGAATTACTTTCTAAAAATAACCAGCAATAGCTGAAATCCGCAAAGTAGTCAGCTTTATTTTTTTTTACAATTATTCTAGATGCTTTAAGACTGTAAAATCCCTCACTACACACTTTATACACTTTTCTCAGACAGGAATTAACATTTTCACACTTTTCTCTCTTGTTAAAACACTCTTAAAGTTCAAACCATCATATCAGAAGCAGAAAGAGCTTTATTGCCAGGTATGTTCACACATACGAGGAATTTGTTTTCGTGACAGAGCTTCTACAGTGCAACAGCATTACAGAGACAGGACAAAAACAGATAATAAATATATTTTTTTTTAAAAATACAAGTAAGTAGTGAATGCAAATATACGGATTGACAAGTGTATGTACATGTTTATTACTATATACAACGTTATATGTGCAGCTGTTATATGCAAATTGGCATGTAAAGTGTGTTGTTAAATAAGTGTATATGTGTATAAAACTGTATACATGTTGGCTCCACAATTATTATCATCAAGTGTTCATGAGATGGATTGCCTGAGGGAAGAAACTGTTTCTGTGTCGGGCTGTTCTGGTGCGCAGTGCTCTGTAGCGTCGACCAGAAGGTAAAAGTTCAAAGAGGCAGTGTGCTGGGTGTGAGGGGTCCAGAGGGATTTTGGCAGCCCTTCTGCTCGCTCTGGATAAGTACAGTTCTTGGGGAGTAGGAAGGGTTGTACTAGGGTTGTATAAAAATAAGTCCAGTGTTATAGAATGAAACCAAAGATCAAAACCATTTGATCTTCATTTATTTATTCCGTAATGGCGTCCTACATCCACGTAACTTCTACCTTCCTTTAGCAGGTCCAGAAGTTCAACTTTTTGTGCGACAGTTAGGTCTTCCTCTGCCTTTTGGGTGCCACCACAGGTGCCTTTGACGGTGCAGAACGTTCTGTTGACATTGTGAGGAGAAAACTTGCAAACATAGAGTACAGCACTTCAGAGTCACACTGCCAGCGATCTAAGATTTATGTAAATTTGGCAAGCTGAACGCATTCTGTACTGTACCGGAGACAAAGCACGGAGGAAATTAATTGACAGGGGTCTACAGCCAGTCAGGGCGCAGAACGCAATGCGCTAATCAGGACGCAGAACACAATGTGCTGTAGAAATAAAACATGACAAATCATACGAAAAATAAAACGCGCAAAACCGTGAGGCCGCAAAAAGTAAAACGCGTTATAGCGAGGAATCACTGTATTTTAGCTACTATGTGTTGTGTACTGTAAGTTTCTTCAAAAAAGTAATTAATAATTTCTAATTACATCACTAAAATAGATTTAAATTACTTTTCTATTTGCTTTTCATTCTGTAAATCTTAAGTAAAAACTGTCATTTAGGCCTTTTAAATATTTAATCAAACTTGAATAAACCATGCATTTATTAAAAAACATAACAGTCTTTTGTTAACAAATAGAATTGCTCTACAAAAATGAAATCAAAAACAAGAAATGTTTCAAAACAATGACACCGGATATCTTACATACCATACTTTCTCATTAAATCATTTCTTGCTCAATTAATTATATTGCTCATCTGACCGACTTAACCTTCTTTAGTTAAAAAAATCTATTATTGTTGTTATGAATTATTATGTAAAATAGCAGAATAAAAAAACAACTTTGCTTCTCTGAATGTTTGCCATATGTTGTCATGAACTGATTTCTAATCAATTTTTTCTTAAGTATGCACAATCATCTTGATAAATGTAACTTTCTTTAGTTTGAAAACAGGTTTATTCTTTGAAATATATTTGTATAACAATAAATTATGTTTACTCAGCTTCTCTTTTTTTTTTCAATTTTTTTACAGAAATGTTAAATTTATTTACATTATTTGAGGCAAGTGCATTATAAGTAACTAAATTAAGTTCAAGTAATTAAATTAAATTACCTTCAAATTAACATCAATCCTTTACTTGATCTTTTCATTGTAAATTGGATTAATAACAGTAACCAGGCACCTTGTAACCAGTCAAATGAACACTGTTTGCAATATGCGTTTTTTTTTTGGTCAAAATCATTTTTTTCTTCACTGAGGCAATAATTTCAGCTTTACCAGCAAACAGAGAAAAAAATTGGTCTCATTTGCATTCTGAAGGTTTTTACAGAGTAATTTGCTCATAGATCATTTTCCTGATGATACACAACACTTTATTCTAGGAATAATTTCTGAAATATTATTTCTTTTCTAGGTGTTCTGTTTTTTTTTTCAGATTTATGGGCTGATTTAAAGGTGTCATCAAAATTCCATCTGTAAAAGACAGAACAGTAGCATGTAAACAACAACAACAAAATAAACAATGTTGAACCAGACCACATCCAGCTTTCAGACTTTTTTTGCTTAAAGTATATGCAAATTAGCACATATTTATTTAATGAAATAATTTAAACATTTTAGAAAGCTTGTCATTTTTTTGCAATTCTTAATTTAGTCAAAAGATTTATTTTATTTTGTTTACCGCCTGCAGTGTCTTGTCTTGAGAATCAGACTTTACAGCGATAAGGTTCAAAAATGGTGTTTGCTCACCTTTTACCTTTGCAGCCTTTGTACAAGTCAAACTCATTAGGTCTGTTCCACAGGGGGAGTTTGGCGTGTATCTGGTGTCTGACGGCTCCAGCAGGCCTTACCGCTGCAAGATTAAAGCACCCGGCTTTGCTCACTTGGTAATTAAACTATTCTAATATACTAATACACTATTCTAATGTACTCCGTTGTTAATGTTATTGTAGAATGAGATTTATGAAAAGAGAATCATAAAAAAAGACTAGCTTGATTTTTGCATAAATATCTGTCTGTCTGCCTATCTGTTTGTCTGTCTGTCTATCCATCAGTCTGTCTATCTATCTATCTATCCGTCTGTCTGTCTGTCTCTCTATATGTCTGTTTGTATATCTATATACCTATCTGTCTATCTATATGTCTATCTGTCTGTCTATCTATGTCTATCTGTCTATCTATATGTCTGTGTCTGTCTGTCTATCTGTCTGTCTGTCTGTCTATCTATATGTCTGCGTTTGTATAACTAAATGTCTGTATATCCATATGTTTATATATCCATGTGTCTGTCTGTCTATCTATCTGTCTGTCTGTCTTTCCGTCCGTCCGTCCGTCTGTCTGTCCGTCCGTCTGTCTAATAGTAATACTAATCCTAATGGTAAGCTGATGATGTTCTCTGTTTTGTCCATCAGGCTGGTTTAGACAGAATGTCTCAAGGACACATGCTTGCTGACGTGGTGGCGATCATCGGTAAGATGGATGTTTTCACACTCTAGTTGTTAGAAATCTCACTTCTGTTTCCTGGTATCTGTTGTTCAATTCGTTATTTAAAATGTATGATGAAGAACTGTTTCCTCGTGATGATATATATATGAACATGCAGTATTGTTGATGAGGAGAAAAACAAGATTACATTAGAGTTAAAAATAAAAGCTTCAAAAAAATCTCAATCAAAATCTCTGTTGTGGAAAAAAGGTGACAAAATATCACAGACTGTTTTTAACGAGAATGTTTGATGCGACTAAATCTGTCATCAATTATTGTCAGTGATAAACTGTAATAAATCCAAACGTTGATCTCGACTAGGGTTTGTGATTTGTGGTTGGAGAGCAAATTTCTGTTATGAATTTCAGTTGAAATTTTTGAGCAGAGTTTCTGTTTAGCAATTTTCATAAACTAGTACTGTGAGTGTGTTAATTTATATAAGTAGATAATAGAATAGGAAAAGGATTAGATGAAAATAAACAACACATGAGTGTACTTTCCCTTGATTTGTGCTTCTAGGTGAGACACATTTCTCAAATCACAATATACATTTTTTTGCTAAATAATTGTGATCCGGGCTTTACGTTAACTTTTTTGATGACTACTATGGCAAGTAGTTTTCCAAGGTTACTGGCCGTTCGCCATTTTCAATAGCCACAATTTTGTTGCTGGGAAAATATATTTTATATGCAAATATTTGACTTTGGCATTCTAAAATGACTTGATTTAGATGTCCACATGCCCCTTTATTCATTCTACTTTTTTCTGGGTTGTGTATGACCTTGATCAGTGAGGATGAGCAAATGGGTTGTGGTTTCGTAGTGTCACATTGCATTTAGTTTTTTATTTCACATCACTTTTCAGGGCTCATCACTTTTTGACTTATCAAATTTTTATACTTTTTATTTTATTTTAATTATTTCTTTTCCACACATTATAAATAATGTGTCAAAAGGAAAATATAGCTGTATACATGCACTTTTTATTCATCAAAAATGTTCTTTTAAAAAAAAATAGATTGTCATGAAACCCATCTAAAACTATACACAGGTCCCAGATCACCAGTCAACTCTTCATAAATGGAGTTAATCTCCTGTTATAGCAATGTTATTGTAAAGGGTGATAATTAAACCATATTACCAAAAATAACTAAGCAAAAGAAAGCAGATGAAAATCTTATTATGTGCGGTAATTAAAGGAATTACAAATTCGTACTTGTTAGCCACCAAACTGACAAAACATAAAATAGTTACTTTTCCTGTAAGATCAGGCTGGGAAAGCCTGTCTCTCACCATGCGCGTGATCATCCACTCATCTGCTATTCACCTGCTTTCATTTACTCGTGCGAACACAGTTATTTTTGTCAGTCGTGCTGCTTCTAGATTCTAAACTAGTTTAAAAATTATTTTCAACCAGCCAAAGTGGCTAGTTGGAGTGGCTGTCTAACCTTCCACAGCTAAAATCTTTGGCATTTTAATGGGCATTTGGCGGGTGTTAATGTCAAGCCCTGATTGTGATTAACAAATGAACTGTTACTGTATGCTGCATTAACTACTCGTAAAATGTGTTTTACTGGCTAAAGTAGACTAAAGCCAGGAGGATAACTAAACATAATAACTAAAGTTATTCTATTGTTTCTCCCTGAAATTAAGCTCTACATTCTCACTATATAATTTGTCTGCATTAATTGACATTTATAAATGTGAATTTTTTTTTTTTTTTTAATGCATAAAACGTATACTAAAAGACCAACATGTACTTTGAAATTTCTAATAACAAATGTGCTTATGTAAAAAAAAATGACATGCTTTAAATCTGTACTTGACAAAATTAACTGAAGATGAAACAGAAGATATTATACTGAGTTTTATCACATTTATCATATCATACACAGTACGTTTTGCAGAGCAGTGGGTAAAACCTATTGTGGCTTAAAGGATAGTTGTGGGAAGTATAAATATTAAAAAGTGACAATTATTTGTGATACCAAAATATATTTTTTTCATAGAATGATTCTTGTTCTAAATATGCTGGAACAAATTTTGGTATCTAAACTATTACAAATTCTGTAAAAGTAAAAAAAAAAAAATACATTTACTGAAAAAAATACATTTAAGATGTATTTTATTTTTACTGTTTTATTCTTGAAAACATTGGTATTTGACACATGAACTAGAAAAATTACAAAGTGTGAAACATTATACTCATCAAAACATGCAAACTTTCATAATTAAAATGTTTAAATGTTTTTTTTAATAATAAAAATAGATAGAAATAAAACTAAACAATAATTTAGACTTTAAAGGGTTAAGTCTTAATTTAAATTAGATATGAAAAAAGTAAAAAAAAAATTAACCAATTTAAACAGCTATATTTTGTTGTTTTATTAGCTTTATGCAAACTTTTATATTTAATTTTTTTATATATAACAAAAAAGGAATAAAAAAATAGGCTTTAAAGGGTTAAAAGTCTTGATTTAAATTATATATGAAAAAAGTAAAAATTTAAAATATTTAACCCATTTAAACAACTTTTTTTGTTGTTTTATTAGCTTTATGCAAACCTTCATATGTTTAAAAAAATATATATTTTTAAATAATAAAAACAAATAGAAATAAAACACAATAATAATTTAGGCTTTAAAGGATTAGAAGTCTTACATCTTAAATTAGACTTTAAATTAAACTATATTTTATTTTAAAAACTTTATGTAAACTCAAAATTAAAAAAATGTTTAAATGTTCTTTGATAAAATGAAATAAAAACAGAAAGGAATAAAAATAATAATAATAAGTTAGGCTTTAAAGGGTCAAATGTCTCATTTTTAATTAGATATGGGAAAAAGTACGACTTAAAAAAAAAAAGAGAAACCCATATTTATTTTGTTGTTTTATTAGTTTTATGCAAACTTTCATAGTTAAAAAAATGTTTAAATGTTTTTTGTTTTTTTTAATGAAAAAATAGATAGAAATAAATAAAACAAGTAATAATATAGGCTTTAATGGGTTAAATGTCTTTAAATTTTCAATTGGATATGGGGAAAAAACTTTAAAAAAGAGAAACCCATTAAAACAACTGTTTTTTGTTTTATTAGCTTAATGCAAACTTTCCTATTTAAAAAAATGTTTAAATGTTCTGTTTAAAATAATAAAAACAGAAAGGAGCAAAAATAATAATAATTTGGGCTTTAAGGGGCTAAATGTCTCACTTGAAATTATTTATGAAAAAAAGTTTTTAAAAAGAAACCCATTAAAACAACTAATGCAAACTTTCATAATTACAAAAAAAAATGTTTAAATGTTCTTTTTTACATAATGAAAACAGAGAAGAATAAAAAATATAAATAATTTAGGCTTTAAAGTCAGGGCTGCACGATATTGGAAAAATGTACAGTGTGATATTTAAATTTTCTACGATTCATAATACAATATTTCACCAAATAACTTAAATAGCTCTATTTTGAAATAATTAATACATTTATATTGAATGGGAAGATTTTGTAGAGGAGTGAATCTGCAGAAAATATCATAGACTAATTGGCAGCATAGATAAATACAGTAGAGCAACGGTATAAATGAAGGAGTCTAACAGTATCCAGAAATAAAATAATCAATGAAATATAGTTGTGCAGTCTTCATTATAAACATCATTAAATAAAATGAACTTTTGTTAAATCTACAAAATGCAACAATTCCTTGTGCCCAAATGCTTTACACCAGGGGTCACCAATCTCGGTCCTGGAGGGCCGGTGTCCCTGCAGAGTTTAGCTCCAACTTGCCTTAACACACCTGCCTGGATGTTTCAAGTATACCTAGTAAGACCTTGATTAGCTTGTTCAGGTGTGTTTGATTAGAGTTGGAGCTAAAATCTGTAGGGCACCGGCCCTCCAGGAACAAGTTAGGTGACCCCTGCTTTACACAGTCACAGGCCTTAAAACACACACAACTAATAAACTTCCTCATTTTTATAGTTAAACTGAAGTGACTCCACAATTGTACCAGGTCATCTATAATCCTGACTCCACATTAAAGATCCTGCGGTGTGAATATTGCACGTTCACACAGTGCGAAAAACGATATATTGTGCAGCCCTAGTTTAAAGGGTTAAATGTCTCAAATGTTAAATTAGATCTAAAATAAAACTGAAATACATTTAAACAACTCTCTTTTGTTGTTTTATTTTATTATAAAATAATGTATAATATATATTTCTCTTCCCACAGGCACTCAGGACATCGTGTTTGGTGAAGTGGACCGCTAAAGACGACAATGGCTGATCCTCCTTCTGTCTTTAATCCATTCTAGTGATATCACGACAGACCTTTCTCTTATTTCTCTATGTAAACACTTCTGAAACCTAAATAAATATTTTAAAACTTGGAAAAAAAGAGCCTTTTCTGTTTCTTCAAGTGCAGCTTTTACTCTACATAATTTCACCCACTTACATGGCAACATCACCATCACTCCAATACACCATTCTGTTCGTATGCCTACAAACGTTCTCACAGGTTATAGTTGTGTATATTTTAAAGAAGTCTTTAGTATAAAAGCTGATTCAGCAGATCCAGGGATCAGCGTAACAGAAATAAAAGATAGCTCAGCTTTTTTCCTCCTGTTTCCTGTTCGTCACTTGAGTGGGGGAGGTCTAAAACTTCAATACGGACATCTTTTCACCACAACTTCCCTCTCTGTGTGTGCCTGTGATGTGCTTTTGTTGTGTGTTCTTTGAGAGTTGTGTGTCCAGTAGCTCGAGCGAAGCCCAAGTGTCTGTGTCGGTGCTGCTGCTGATGGTGGTGGTGCTGATGAAGATCTTCTCTCTTCTGTCTCTCTGGTTTTTCGGCAGTGCTGGTGAGTTTTCTGTGCCATCGCTTTTTACGCCATATGAGGAATTGAATGTTGCTGTAAAAAAGACTGAATTTAAGGAAAACTATTTGGGTCACAAATGTTTTCATGCTTCATATTGGTTTTAAGGAGTGTTGTGTATTATATTAACACTTTTTAAAATTAACATTTATTTTGGTGATGTCTGAAATGCTATTGGTTTTATTTAATTTGTATGTATATATTCATTCTTATATATTGATAAGGTATACAAGTGGATCAAATCCTTTTATTAAAGTCGTCCTTAAACTATTGAGCATTTCATTTTTGTCAGTTTTGAAAACATTTTTGATCAGCTTGAAATGTTGACGACTGTATATCATACAAAATCCTCGTGTGAGTTTGTGATGGTTTCGTTTTTATTAATGTTTATTTTAGTTTTGTTTTACGCTGTTTAATATGTATGATATGTACACTGTAAATGCTGGGTTCCACAATCCCGTCTTAACACAAATCGATTAAGTTAACTTAAATCTTTTTACAATTTTAAGTTGATTGAACCTAAAACAATTAAGTTGTCCTCAAGGAAACTCAAGAGGTGTGTTGCTTCAGCTCATTTTAAATAAGTAGTTTGAACAAGCAGCAAAATAGAAATATTTTTGAGTGTATTAAATATGTACTGTTTAATATGTTGCAGTTTGTGGTGTTATTGTAGTCAGCGTTAATATTATAAATATTAATAATGTTAGCAAGATATTTGTTTCCCTTAAAGTCAGACATATCTGTTTGATACAGACATATGTGTTTATGATGCACTGAAAAAAATACTTTTGCTGTTTGTTCTAATTACTTATATAAAATGAGTTGAATAAACACAATTCTTAAGGTTTTTCGGGGGGACAACTTAATTGTTATGTTCAGTCCACTTAAATTTGCAAAAACGATTAAGTTATCACTTTGTGTTGGGACAGCATGAATTGTGTGGAACCCAGCATTTTTTGTGTAAAAGGATGCCTCTAAGAATATTGTGCATTCAAAAAGTAAAGTTTGCTGTTTGTTCAAATTACTTATATAAAATGAGTTGAAACAACACAATTCTTAAAGTTTTTGGGGGGACAACTTAACTGTTTTATGTTCAATCCACTTAAATTTGTAAAAACTGAGTTAAGTTAACGTAATCACTGTGTTGGGACAACATGAAGGAATTGTGTGGAACCCAGCATTTTTTAACAGTGTAAAAGGACGTCACTAAGAATAGTGTGTATTTAAAAAATGAAGTCTGCTGTTTGTTCAAACTACTTTGAACTACTAAAATAAGCTGAATCAACACAATTCCTCAGATTTTTGGGGGGACAACTTAAATATTTTATGTTCAATCCACTTAAATTTGTAAAAACTAGCAAGTTACTTAATTCCTTAATGTTGTCCCAACACAAATCAATTATGTGTAATCCAGCATTTGTTACAGTGTGCGGATTTTATCTTCAACTTTAAAGTGTGCAGTAATTCCAAATTTTGAGGTATTTATTTATTATTTATTTTTACTGATAACACTATACAATAGTCTTTCAGTTGTTTACAATAAAAATACTTTTAGTTTATTCTTCTTAAGCCTTTAACTGCCCCACCGAGAAAATAAAAAATGTTTGGATTGCATTTCTTAACTCCTAATGTCGCTAGTTAACACACTCAATGCATTTTTTTCTCAACACATCTTATATATTCTAAAATATCAACCTCTATGTCGGTTTATGGTAAAAGTACTGGAATTCTCCTATGAAAAATCTGAAAATATGAAGTGTATGATCAATTTATTTAAAAACAATCAAAATAAAACATTTTTGAACACTAAATCATCTTTATTTTTTAGCTATAAAATATTTAAGATTCTCATTTAACATGTTTTGTTGTCGTTTTTTACAATAAAACCAAAATCAAGTGTAGTAGTGCAACATGATTATGTTTGTTTGATTATTTTGTAAAGCAACAATGCTGTGTGTGTAAACCATTATTTAAAGGAGTCATTCTTTTAAAAAATGGTCCACCATTCGGTAGAGCGGGCAGTTACAGGGTTAATGACCCTTCACATTAAGGTTTTAGTTGTTAACTTAAAGAAATACTTGTTTATATTTCTGTAGACGCCTTTAAAATGTAACCCATTTAAAAATACAATGCATATTTTTGTAGCTTGCAATGAAGTACATAAAGTTGGTGATCTCTGTATAAACAAACCAATAGAAGTCTATATTTAGTTTGTGTCTAAGTTTCATCTCTGTTTCTTTTTTCGTCGAGCCGAGTCTTTTCTGAACATTGAAGTGGTGAGATGAAACTTTGTTGCCAGGAAGTCGTCTTTTTACCATTCTGTAAACAAGGCTTGAATCAGGCAATATGACCCTTTACCCAACAACTGCTTGGCCAGTGTTTGCATTAACAAAATTAATGTATATTGTTAATGTAAAATGAGTGTTTTTTTTTTTGTATTTCTTCCCCTGTAAAAAATGTATGTGAAAACAGTGGCAGTGCTTAAATGTAGTTTCTCTTTGAGGTTTACTGGTCACTGTTCACTTCTCTTTTACATCTAAGTGAAGATGCTGCAGTTTCCTTAAAATAAATAGAGATTTTCTTTCTATTATTTCCTTTGCTTTTTAATGCATGACGGTAATTTTCATAATCACCAAAAGTGGTGTTTTTTGCTAAATTAAAGGTCCCTGACACCAAACATGTCATAAAGTTATGCAAGATGAGAGGCAGAAATCATGCATCTTAATCTAAAATGAAGAAAAACACACATTTTTGTCAGAATGTTGTGCTAAAGTGAGCTCATTAAACCTGCAGCTCATGAAACACATTAGTCGGTGCTTGTACCGTGTGGTCATGTGGTCACTCGAGTCTTCAATTTCCGTGAAAAGAGAAGTAACACTTATTTTTTTTCTTTTTTCTGTTTGAAGGATCTGATACTGAGACGAAACGCGAACTCTCACAACTCAAAAACTTATTACTGTTTCCTAAATGTCTGATTTCGTTATCAACTGCTATTCTGTTTGTAATAGCGAAAGATGCTATAGTTGGACACTGACTTGAGTTATGTACAATATTTTCACGATTTAAAGTTATGGTGGTGTGTTTTAATAATTTGAAGTTATTTACTTTGTTTACACCTTAATGTTACTTTTATGTGGTTAATAATATCGTAATATCACTATTTCTTATTGAATGAAGTTGTTGTTATTATTGTGACTAATTAATATGCGTTTATCTACATTTTATCTACATTAATCAACAAATATCATCAAATAACTAATGCTTTGAGACTAATAGTTCTAGTAATGTGATGCATCATAATTAACCACAATCATTTATTAAGTGTAAACTGATTAGACCTGCCAAAATTAGGCCTGCTGTATGCAGCAGTGACCTATAAAACTCAGACAGTTTCATTTCAGTTTACTAAAAGGTTTCATTAGTTAATGAATGTATTTACTAACATGAACAAACAATGCATTTATTATTATTACAGTATTTATTAATCTTTGTTATTGTTAATGAAAATAGTCAATCATTGTTAGTTTTTGCTAACTCGCACGTTTGAATATTAATAAATGCATTTGAAAAATGTTAAAATGACACACTAAAAATAAAAACAAGCTTTAATCGTAACTTCTCTTGATCAAAACCAAGTTATTCATTTTTCAACTTTAATTTGTTTTAAATATATATTTTATTTAAGCTTTTTTTTTTCTTTTTTGAATAAAAAAAACAATACAAAGGAAATCCACTGGTATAAACATAAAAAGTTTAATTATTAAAATTATTAGATATAAAATTAAATTAATTAAATTATTTACCAATCAAATCAATAATAATGTTCAAATGTAATTATCAGAGTATGATCAATTGTTTCAATAAATCATTGACATACCACTAATCAGTTTTGAGGAAGTCCAGAAAAGGTTGCCGTACAGTTTGAAATTGGTGTTGATATTTTGGTTCCATGGAGCATATCAAACTTTACATTGTTATTTTTCTTTTTATCTATAATTTAAATTTTTTTATTTTTAAAATTAAACAATTAAAAACAAAAAAAATTGTCAGTATTTTAAATTCAGATGTCTCGAGGTTGATTCAACTTAAATCTAAATCAGTATTTTATTTTTTCCGTATATGAACTATGATTACAAATTCTGTATAATTAATGTTCATTCTTAGTTCATTGGAGCACATTTATTAATTGTTATTAAATATAGCATTTTGTAGAGTTTCTATTTGTCGAAGAAGAACTTGTAGCTCGGTATGTTTAGTTTCTTCCTTTTTTTGCAGATGCGATGAGTCTGAAGGAGCCGCAGATCTGCTATATTTTGGATGCGGTGCTGTTTGTCTATGGGATTGTTCTCACTGTCCTGTACTGCAGAATGAAGGTACTCTAGATGTCCTCTAATCATGCCATTTACTCTGTTTCATCAACTAATCATATTATCATTGGATATCATTGACTGGGTGTTTTTAATCCGTCAAGTATCAAACAAAACTCTCAAAGGCAAATTTCAGAAATGTACTTAAAGATTTTTATAATACACAAATGGTAATTAATTATTTTGTTGATCAGATTACTTCAATGAAAATGTATTATAGATGTAGATGTAACTTTTTTGAAAGATGGTCTTTATTGTTAAACTGCAGGTTAAGTTTGTACTGTATATAAAGTATACTCCGTAACGCCTTAACTCTTTCTGATTATGATTGTAGTTTAAGAAAGTGCACATTTTGTATATTGTTAATTGAATTATTGTGAAAAGTTTTTGTTTGTTTGGGTTTTGGTAGCACTTTGCAATAAGCTTCCAGTACACTTAATTTTTGATTAATATTAGTTAATTTTAATTTCAACACTTTCCTTTTATTATAATAGTCATAAGCATAATAACCGGAGCTGCCATAAATGAATTATTAACTCAGCTTTGATTATTGACCAACATTAAAAAAGATGAATAAATACGATAACCTTTGAATTTGACATTCTTAATGTTAGCTAATTCATTTTAATAATGCATTCATAAATATTTAATGATTATTAAATAATATTTACAAAGATTAACATGCACTGAAACAAGTAATGAAGACCAAATGATGAGCCCTCCTGTAAAATTTCGATTAATTTTCAAATATTTCTCCAGTGGTCACAACACGTTCTTAAACATACTGTTTCTAATAACTAATTTCTTTAGTTTTTGCCATGATGGCAGTGAATAATATTGTACACGTTACTAGTATTCTGCTTAAAGTGCAATTTAAAGACAACTTGGTAAATTATTGGCAAGTCATTGAACAACAGTGGTTTGTTCTGTAGCCAATCAAAACTTAGAAAAACTGCTTTTATTCCAGCCAAACTAAAAGAAATAAGACTTTTTCCAGAAGAAAAAAAATAATATATGAATTACTGTGAAAATTTTATTGCTCTGTTAACCATTACTTGGTAAATATAAAAAAGGAATTCTAAGAGGGCTAATAATTTTGCCCTATATTTTGCCTTATATATACACACATGGATGTGTGCGTTTGTATAACAACCAACATTAATTAAATTCAATGTTTTGTTGCTGTATTTATTTATTAATTTGTTTTCTCCCTCTCAGATGCGAAGTAAACAAGCGCCAAAAAGCTCATATTCAGGGGTAAGTCTGACTGTTTGTTTACAATATAGATTTTACATTCAAACATTATCGTTTATCTCTGTAATTCTGTCTCTAAACATTTAATGAATTATTATATCCGTGTTATCTTTTATGTTGTTTACATGCAGATTGCTCTTTAAAAAAATTAATCAAGCACTGTCATTATTATATACACTTATTTTAAATATTTAAATATTAATATACAATTTCTGAATATTTGAAATATTTTATACTGTCCAAACAGTCAAATGAACATTTACTCTACAGTAAAACATTTAATACAACTAAAGTATTGATCTATTAATGGTAAGTTCCTAAAACCGATAACCACTTTGAAGTGCTCTTATCATTTTCTCCATCAATATGTTTACATAATATATATTTTTCCCAGAAAAACATTTTTAAATGTGTTAAAAATGAATGATAAAAACTGCACAAATAAAAGAGTGCGCCATAAACACACATGGCTTTAATGGTATCCTGTAAACTCAGCAGCAGACCTTTATATTAATATAACTAATAACTATTATTATAAATATTAACATCCTTTAATGAACGCAAGCATGAGCTCAACAGTACAAGCTTTTTAAAAATAAAATTAAAATGTAAACGCTCTGCATTGTCTTAATCTTTAAAATAATGGTTTTATATACTCTTTGCTTCCACTTCACACTTATAAACATCCTTTTTTGAATGTGTGAAGTCCTATCCAAAAAGTGTGAGCATGCAACCTTTCACATGATATCTGAACCGATATAAAGCACCAAGAATGTTTCTAATGCTTAAAAGTGTCACTCTATAAATATAACGCAGCGTCAGACTCTGTTTGAACTTCACCCAAATATGAAAAGCGGCAGCTCGTTCTGAATGAGTGTCATCTTTATTCTTTCAGCTTTTCTAATGTTTTTAATTTATCTGTTTGTTCACAGAAGAAAGATGCCGGTGAAGGGGTGTATGAGGTACGATTGCTGTGTTGTGGGTTTATTTAAAACTTGCTTGTGCTGTAAATTTGACCTTTCTGTTGTAAGTGTGAATATTCTGCATTTGTGCTTTAATTTGCGATGTCCTCATTACTGTGCATTTGTACATTGATGTAAGTTAAACATCATAATGTACGTGATTTATATTGTATATGATTTAATTGATACTTGTATATCAGGGTAATTATAGTAACGTAAAAGTAGGTTTCTATAAAGTAATACCTTTAAGTAATGAATATTTTAAATTAAGTATATATTTATATTATTATTTATCTACCTGTCTGTCTGTCTTGCTATCTGTATATCTGTGCATGCATACATATTAAATACTAATTAATAAAAGCTGAAACAGAATATAAAGAAGCAGATAGATAGATAGATAGATAGATAGATAGATAGATAGATAGATAGATAGATAGATAGATAGATAGATAGATAGATAGATAGATAGATAGATAGATAGGTCTGTCTATCTATCTGAGTCATTTGCACTCTAGTTAAAACTGAAATAACTAAAGAGACTTAAAAAAATAACTTGACTAAAAACTTGCCAAAATGCCATTAAAAACTTGAGTATTAAGTATTGTTAAACAAGAAACTTATCGTTAATACCATGGATATAGTATAGATAATATATTCAGTTTGTACAGTATATGTATATATGTAGTGTTCAGCATAAATAAGCACACACCATTTCGAAAATTAATATTTTTATCCATTTCTCACTAAATATAGGTAATATTATTTGGTCCATTTGAATAAAAACAGATTTATTAATGTTAATATTTTATTTATTTTTTGTTTCTCTTGATTCTTGCTCTTTTTCTATTATTTTGATTTAATATTATTTAAAATTATAATTCAATTCATCTTTATTTCTACAGCGCTTTTACAATGTAGATTGTGTCAAAGCAGCTTAACATAGAAGTTCTAGTAAATTAAAACTGTGTCAGTCCATTTTGCAGAGTTGAAGTTCAGTTCAGTTCAGTGTGGTTTAAATTTCACTGCTGAAAGGCCAAACACTGAAGAGCAAATCCATCAATGCGCTGCTCCACTAGTCCCAATTTGAGCAATCAATTTTTCCCATCAACAGTCAATTATTCCTATCAACAGTCCCAATTTAGGCTACTAGTTTTTTGTCCTATTATCAAGTTATTTAGTTAGATTAGTTCCAGATTTGGCTTCAGTACTGACTAATCTAATGTATATGCACAAATATAACATTGTAAAGCATTCTACAGAAAATATTACTCATATATGCTGAGCACTGTATATGTATGCACGTAAAAATATTGAATGAAAAGACTTTAAGACTATAACAATTGCAAAACCAAAACAAAGTAATGCATCAGAATTTTAGTAATGCTAAAATATTCCTGATATAAGCATTGTGCATATGTGTTTATCTACATAAATTAAAAATGGCACAAATACAGCTATTTTAAACAGATATACAGACAGACAGACAGACAGACAGACAGATAGATAGATACAGACAGATAAATATATATATATATATATATAATATATATATATATATATATATATATATATATATATATATATATATATACACATATATATACATATATATATATATACATACATACATACATACATACATACATACATACATACATACATACATACATACATACACACATATATATATATATATATATATATATATGTATATGTGTATGTATATATATATATATATATATATATATATATATATATATATACATACATATGTATGTGTCTGTCTGTCTTTACCTATCTATCCATCTGTTTATCCATCTATCTATCCACCCACACATTTATTTCTAAAACTAATGATTTTCTCTCCACACATTTATAAAAAAGGTACAAATTAACATAACTATATAGGCTGTCTCTCTTTCTTTGTCTTTAAATTAATAATTGTATAAAATCTACTCTACAAATTAATGAAAACTACAAATTTGTAACGAAATCAAAGCAAAAAAAGACTATTAAAACTGAACTGACTATTAAAACTAAATGAAAACAGAAAATATGTAAATAAACTAATTAAAAATATTAAATGTAGAACCAAAAACTACCAAAATTATCTATCTATCTATCTATCTATCTATCTATCTATCTATCTATCTATCTATCTATCTATCTATCTATCTATCTATCTATCTATCTATCTATCTATCTATCTATCTATCTATCTATCTATCTATCTATCTATCTATCTATCTATCTGTCTGTCTGTCTGTCTCTCTGTCTATCTGTCTATCTGTCTATCTATCTATCTATCTGTCTGTCTGTCTGTCTGTCTGTCTGTCTGTCTGTCTGTCTATGTCTATTTCTCTAGCGCTTTTACAATGCAGATTGTATGCTTAACATAGAAGTTCTTGTAAATTGAAACTGTGTCAGTCCAGTCTGTATAAATTTTCCACACCACAAATGTATAAGCATTCATATCTACTGGATGCTAAAATACCAGCATTTAAAAAGCATTCCTATTTAATTCTTCATATCTTTTCGGACATAAAGACGGTTAACTCTAGTGTTAGAGTGGCCATAGTGTGGTGAAGTTCATTTAAATGTTGATGGCGTTAGTCAAAAGCACACGAAACAAGTGAAGTGGTGTGGTTTATGTGAGTTTCTGATGAAATGACTCTCTGCCACATCCTCTCTGTCTGTCCTTTTACACCTCAGGGGCTCAAACCTCATGAATCGGACACATACGAGACCATCAAGATGAAATCTACCAAAAAATGAGACTCGCCACCAGCAGAAAAAAGCCACCATCATCTCAGAACATCATGTAAATAAGCTGTTGACCTCAAGAAAAGGTTTAGGAGGGATTGTTCCAAAATAACATAAATGTTTTATGAAGAATGTTGAAGCCATTGACTTTGGTAGTTGGAGAAAAAAAAAATTTATGGAAGTCAATAGCTATGCAGTTCATCCAAAGACGCAAATCAGAATTATGTGCATAAATTAAATATTACATAAAAAAATTGTGATTTAAGTACAGTTTCTGATCAAAATTTTCAGTTCTTGAGAAACTGGTGGCAAATATCGAAGAAAAAAATTTTATTTTGATGTGGTACACTGGTTAGCATGGTTCCACACAATTCCTTCATGTTGTCTCAACACAAATCAATTAAGTTAACGTAATCAGTTTTACAAATTTAAGTGGATTGAACATAAAACACTTAAGTTGTCCCCCCAAAAAACCTTAAGAATTGTGTTATTTCAACTAATTTTAATTAAGTAGTTTAAACAAGCAACACAAGTTATTTTTTCAGTGAAGAAGAAGCCACTGTCTGCCTAATATTCTTAAATAATAAATTTAGCTTTGGAAGGCGAAATGCAATGAACGCGCTGTGGTTTTGTGGTTGAGGCACAAAACAGTTCTGAAGGTAATAATACTGAACTACTTTCATGATGGACTTTGGCTGAGAGATTTTAGAATGACCAAAACAACATTTCTGGTCAATCTGCTGGTTTGTCCATCAATGCTGTACCATTGTACCCATCTTTATCACATGATGTAGTTAAACAAAAATGACATGACTTTTTGGATGTGCATTACAGAATTTATTAAAAGGTATCCGCAGGTTCTTAAAGTTTCAAAATGTCTTAAATCTTAAAAGCTAAATTTTAGGCCTTAAAAAGTCTTTAATCTATTGAAATGTTGTTGTAGGTCTTACATTTTTTTTTAACAGGTCTTAATTTTCCTTTGTTCATTTATAACTACCCAGTCTGGCCATTATCATCTATACAATAACCAACAATTCCAATCTCAGAAAAACATTTAACTTATTTAAATATAGCATTTATATACTTTCCTTACCGTAACATTTGCTTAAAAGTTCTCCATTTATTTACTGATGAGGATACTGACTGGACCTATATATATTTTTTATTATTGTTAATTATTAAAATTTTTATGTAATTATTATTATTATTGTAGACTGAAGTGTTTGATAACTATGTTTTGTTCTATTCTTGGTAAGGGTTAGAGCTAGACCCACACAGAATCTGCCCGCGCAGAAATCCGCAGATTTTTAGCCCATCATTGAGCCTATGTATTTAATTGTGCAAATGTGTGTAAATTTATATTTAATTAAGTTTTAAAATACATTTTTAGCAATATTATTGACTAATATGAAAATGTTCATATCAATTATTCACAATAGTTTGTAAAGTATTATTTAAATTTTATGTTTTAGTAGATATTATTATATGAAAATTTGGTTTGTTTACCAAATAAGTGAATCTAATTGGATTTGCATTGTAAATAATAAATAAAAGTTAAAAAGGTATTATTTTTGATTTCATATATTCCTATTCATATATTAAGTTTTTAGTTATTATACTCCCAAAATCATCCCGCAGAAATCTGCAGATTCTTTACAAAATTCTGCGCAGAAATATCAAAAAAATATCAAAAAAATTCTAACAAAATTATTAGTATCATATTACTCAATGTATTAAATTTTTATCATTTTTGGAATGGTGTGTGAAAGTCTTTTCTAATTGGGATATTCGAAAACAATCCTCAGCATTTAGCCCTGTATGAGTCTGAAATTTAATTCATAATGCTCTTAAAATTGTCTTAAAGTCTTTTATTTAACTTGGTGAAGCCTGCAGAAGCCCTGTATCAAGTAAATACGTTTCCATATTAGTTCATAAGCATTTTTCTTAACAGATGAAAAGTTGATCCTACTCAATTGAGCAAATGTTTTTATGTGCATTTTCCAAATTTATGTGCATCTTGGTGTTTCCATTGGTTTTCCAGGCCATTTCCATTTTTTATGTGATATTTCAAAATGTGCATAAAATGGTTGGATAGAAACATGGCTATTGTGAACATTCTTCAAAATATCTCCATTTTGCGTTCAACAAAAGAGAATGATGAAAAAATGTACATTTTTGTGTGAACAGTCCCTCTTTATTAGTTTCATAACATAATAACTTTGATAAACACATATGCTAAGCTTTTTTTCTCTGTAACAAATCCTCAAATTTTAATCAGTTTTATTAATTTAAATGATTGTGTTTGTGATTTTGTCATTGTTGTTGATGAATGTATGTTTCTGTTGGCATTTTTTAAAAGTGTTAACTATCGCTTTTAAAATGTTAACTATCGCTGAGTGTCAGTATTTTCACTTCCTGTTTGGCTTCTAGAGCAACATGCCAGTCCGAGTCATTTCCTGTTTAAAGAGCACATGAGCTGGTCTGAAGCCGCGCGCCTCTGACCACAGGTGTGAGAGTGATGGTGGAAACACTGCCTTTCTTTCCATTCAGCTCTGAGACAAAAGCTGTTTGTTCTTTTTCATGAGAAAACAAATGTGCGTGTGTGCGTGTGTGTGTGTGTGTGTGTGTGTGTGGCACAATTATACAGCAGCGATTGTAAGAATTTACTTTAAGAGTATAACATTTTACAAAAGGGTTCCATTAGTTACATGAAAAATGAACTATGAGAACTGCCATATTTATCCATATTTTTATGTTAATGAAAATCATTCACTTTAAAAAGTGAAAACTTAAACAAATTACTTCTATTTGTTACAGTTAAATAAGTTTTGACAAACTTAATTTGTGCCAGTTTTCAGTAATAAATTAAGTTAGTTCTTTTAGGTGTAACAAGTTTGTCATTTATTTAAGAGAACAGATAATTTCCTTCCTGCTGTATAATAATAATAATGGTAAAAATACTTTTATTACAGTATAAATAATTTTCTTCCCATCTTAATATAATAATAGCAATAATACTTTTATTACAGTACAAATCACTTCCCATGTTAATATAATAATAATAATAATAATACTTTTAGTACAGTACAAATCACTTCCTTCCCATGTTAATATAATAATAATAATAATAATACTTTCATTACAGTACAAATAATTTTTTTCCCATGTAAATATAATAATAATAATACTTTTATAACCGTACAAACCATTTCCTTCCTGTCCTCCACTTCTTTCTAAAGTTGGAAAGAGTAGACTGTCCAGAGGTTCATCTAACCCATTTAAGAAAATTTGGGACCCATTTAGGAAATATATCCAAGAACGTGTTTTATTGTCAAATATAGAGCAAGTCCTTGTTCCAGCAAAGCTAACTTCATTGTTTTACAAATTTAAGTGGATTGAACATAAAACAATTAAGTTGTCCCCCCAAAAATGCAAAATTGTGTTGTTTTAACTCGTATTAAATAATCAGTTTGAACAAGCAGCAAAAGTCATTTTTGAGTGTCGTCACTGTTAACTTAGTGCACAACTTTAGATTTTAATAATGAAACTTAAAAGTTAGGATTAATAAATTAATAAAGTTTTTATAATTATGCACGTAGTTCATGTACTTATTACTTTGAAGGCGGTGAGTTTACTCACTTTTTCAACACATTGCTTTTTACAGTGTACTGACTTACAAACGGGTAATAAGCCTACTAATTGTTTATTGAGCTCATAGCCTTAGTTAATGGTTTGTTAATTGTGTGAATTGTACATTGTGAAATAAAGCGTTACTGTAAATTCAGTACAGGTATTGTTCTTTCTTAGTTCATGTTAGTAAATACATTAACTGATGGAGCCTTGTTGTAAAGTGTAGCCAGTTTTCCTTTTAATTTATACTAAAGGTTTGTGTGGTTTGTGAGGTTGTGCTTATACTTTTTATACTCAATATTTAATGCTGTCATTCTGAAATGGTCTCATTTCTTGTTCAAAATATAATAAGTACTTTTTATTTTATTTTCAATGCTGTGGATTAGATATTCAAAACAAAACCAAATAAAATATTTCAGTTCTTTTTTCCTAAAAAAAAATGACTATACAAATTCTGTCACCATTTACTCACCCTTCACTCATCGCAAATATATTTGAGTTTCCTTCTTCTGTTGATCATAAAAAACACATTTTTTAAACATGTTGGAAATGCAGTAGCCATTGACTTATTTATTTTTCCTATGGATATCAATGGTTATCAGTTTCCAACATTCTTCAAAATATCTTCTTTTGTGTTCAACAGAAAAACTCAAAGATTTGAAACCACTTATGGGTGAGTAAATTGAAATTAAATATGGGGCACTATCACTTTAAGAGTGAATTGGAATTTCTTACATTACATTAGATTTGCAGACATTTGTTGGGGATCAATTGGTGACACAATCATGATGTCTGTAAATAAACAATCATGATGTCTGATTAAATAGTTATTTAACCATCAAAACAAGAAGTGAAATAAAATGAAATGTTATTTTCTGCACATTAAAAAGTGTTTGGAAATTGCTTTGGAAAACAAATCTTATATTTGTAACACGATACACCGAAAACATCAGCTAAAATGTCAATCAGTGTAGCAATATCGAACAACTATAAAAGGTTTATAATAATAACATAATATAATCTAAAATGTTTTAAACAGTGAAATAATAATGTCCATTTCAAATGTTTGTAATTGTTCCTTTGTGTAGCAGGTCTGAATGTACATTATGCAGCATCTGCATAACATCTGAAATCAATTAATAATTAATACATGCTATTTAATCACTGCCAAATGCTGAAAAATTTCGCTTCATTTAACAACAACAGCAGCAGCAAATGAATGATTTGCCTACTTAATATATTTACAATAATGTTGTTTTTGGAAGTTCTAAATAAAGATTATAGAAAATATATTTTTAATGTTGTATTTTTTGTGTTTGTGTTCAACAGAGAAAAATAAAGGTTTGAAACCACTTATGAGTTCCCAGAAATTACTTACATTTATTATTATTATGTAATTTTTCTTTGTTACAATTACTTCTTTAACTTACACTACCTGACAAAAGTCTTTTCCCTATGCAAGTTTTAGGAACAACAAATAATAACTTGACATCTACTTGATTATTTGGTATCAGAAGTGGCTTATATGAAAGGCAAAGGCCTGTAGATTACACTTATTTTACCATAATAAAATATGATCATGTCTTGATTTTTAATTATTTAATTAGGACAGGAAGGTCTGACTTTGCACAGACAAAAGTCTTGTCACTTAACAGAAATAATGTACAGTACAGAATATAAAGTCATGGTGCAGTTGATCTTTCAGTCATCTGGAATAGCAAAGAAAGCGCTCTTGCAGGACTCCCAGAGTTCAACAAGATTCATCTTTAATGCCTCCTCCATTTTACACCAGGCATGCTCAATAATGTTCATCCCTGGTGACTGGGCTGGCCAATCCTGAAGCACATTGACCTTCTTTGCTTTCAGAAACTTTGATGTGGAGGCTAAAGTATGAGAAGGAGCGCTATCCTGCTGAATAATTTGCCCTCTCCTGTGGTTTGTAATGTAATGGGCAGCACAAATGTCTTGATACCTCAGGCTGTTGATGTTGGCATACACTCTGCAGATCTCTCGCATGCCCCCATACTGAATGTAACCCCAAACCATGATTTTTCCTTCACCAAACTTGATTGATTTCTGTAAGAAACTTGGGTCCATGCGGGTTCCAATAATTCTTCTGCAGCATTTGTGACTATTGAGATGCAGCTCAACAAATGATTCAACAACAACAACAACAAAAAAAAACTACCTTCTGCCACTTTTCCAAATGATCAACTAGAAGTCAAGTTACTATTTGTTGCTCTTACAGCTGGGATTGACATCAAGTCTTTTGTCACATAGTTTATTATGTAACTTCTATTTTTGTAATCTTTTCTTCACTTGCATTTCTTTAAGAAATTCCCTTGCATTTTTAAGTGTTTCTATGTTGTTGTTTTTTTCGTTTTAGAATAGACAAAATATATCAAATGAATATAAATCCTAATGTTTGATTCTTTAGTGCCTTCAGTGCTCCATCAAAAAGCGAACAAATATTCTCAATCCTCATCTTCTTCAGGCGTTCCTTTAACTCTCTTGACGCACAGAAAGTTTAGTCTCTGATCACAGTTTGCAGGTTCCCAAACCATCTTTTTTAAATCCAGAGCTCCGCATCTCTGATCCACATCCGGACACTGGAGCTCTCCCCCTCCAGACCAGGCTTCATATTCAACAGCTTCCCCGTTCACCCAAAGCCACTGGCCCACAATGAAGCGTAGACCCATCCAAACCGCACGGGTCTGGGCCGGAGCGCTTTTATTCTGCGCCTCCCTCATAGCCGCATCAGAAATCAGATGGCCCAGATCCATGTTGTTATGTCTGCAGTATTGCAAAGCCTCATCCCAAGTATATCTCCGCTGCACCAGGATCAGCTCGAAGTTTTCCATACAGAAAAATGGCATTGGTACAAAGCAAGCCGTATCGTATGCTGTGCTACTGGATTTGGAGATCGCAACGCATTGTTCGTGTAAAGTGTCAGGTTGTCCGGTGTGCCACGGGATATCAGTCGCTTCTACACCTCCAGTCCATCTCCACACCGATGGGCTTTGGGAGTCTCTGTAAAGCCCTATCCAGTAAAATCCGAACGTGATTGCTGGATTTTGAGAAAGCACTGTCAGTTCGGAGTAGGTGGTGATGGATAGGTCATCGTGGTCTTCCATGCAGTGTATCTGGGCTTCTGTCCACGTCATTCCCTTCTGCACATAAAAGTGTCTTCTGAAGATGCTGGTGGTCAGATTAAAGAGGCTCAAAATGAGAAGTATAGTCGCTGAAGCCTTCATTGTCGTGTGTTTGCTGTTGTAAGATCAGTTTAAGTCCACTTTTATTTAAGTGATTTGTTGCCACACCTTAACAAAAGATTTACTGCTCAACAAACCAATAATAAAGAGCCTGGGTCAATTAGAGGATTGGCTCCTGTGGTTTTGCACACCTACCTCTCTGAAAGTGGTTGATTTATCAAAATGTGATTTGCCTTGGAAATGTGTGGAGGAAGTGGAAATGATCTTTTTAATACACTGAAAAAAATGACTCATTTTATTTACTGCAGTTTTGAAGGTAAGTGGTTGCTAATAATTTATATGGGCTGAATTTAAACAAACAAATTAAATTTACTAATGTTCAACTTAATTTGTTTAAATTCAACTTATATAAACAACAGGCTCATTCTAAAAACATAGCCCTATATATATTTCTGGAGAGCGCAAATTATGTAGCCAGAAGTACTGGCTGCATTTCATCTTTTTCAAGAGTTCACACTAAAGCTGCGGTCACACTTGACTTTTCTTCCCATAGACTTCGATTCATACGCACGCGAATGCGTCAGACCGGAAACGCAGGGTCATGCGTCAAGTTTCGCATGTTGCTGCGGTGCAAAGTTCAAGCTTGGTGAACTCTGACCTGCAAAATCGCATCACTTGACTGCGTGAGACCAATCGAGGATCAAAACATGACCTCTCTGGACAGAAATTTAAAACATGGAGCAATCGCTCACTTTTTTAAATATCTAATAAACTTGTTTAATCCCGCCCCTTTTCGCGGTGCAGTACGACAGAATTTCGCACACACAAAGCCCAGTGTGACCGTAGCTTGGGCTGATGATTGATAATAAAGCTTGTTTGGCATGCTGTCCCGGGCAAGAGCCCTGAGCTTGTAAGATCCTCGAGCCCTGGGCTCTCTCCCGTTGCAGGGCGAGAGGGGAGTTTGAGCTCAGGTAGATCTCGATGACTCCACCCTTGCTTATTGTAGCTAAGTGTCAGATATGGATGCTGAGAAGAGGTGTACTCAGAGCTTGGCAAAAAATATTTTGGATTAATTGTTTAGTGTGCTTGTTTTTGAACTGTGAGACCAGAGGACCCGGGGAAAACCCACGCTAGCACGGGAAGAAACTGGGAGCACGGGGTCTGCAAAACTATGCAGATCTTAAAACCAGGGGCATTCTTGCTGTGAGGCAACAGTGCTAATCACTGGCCACCGTGTCGCCCGTTTGAAAGGAGGGAAAGTAGGGTTGGGTGGGGGAGGGGGTTTTTCTTCGAGACGAAGATATTGAGATGAGAAAATTCAGGTTATTTATAGTGAGTTAAGAATCGTCTGCTAGGATAATTAGTCATGAGCTGATGCTGTAACAGCTGTGAACAATCATAAGCACGTGATCCTCTCTAAATTTGTTTACAAATAAACAAATAAAATTTGAGATTTTATGTTAGTTCAGAACATCTCAAAACCGAAAGGCTAGTGTGAACATGGAATCGAGGGTGTGGGCTGTGTGAGTGGAAATATATCCTTTGTGTAGAGTGTACAGTAGATGCCTTTAGAATAGACGTGGAGTGTTATAGGTTGGATGAGGGTTAGCTTCTGAAGCCGGCTGTCGGTCTCTGAAATGAGAAACAAGAGAGATTCAGAAATGAATTTAACAAGGTAGTACATGTACAGCAGATATAATGAATTATTTAGCTGAAATCCATGCAAGACGTCTTAATAAGGGCATGGGCAACTGTGAAGTGCCTTTTGTTAGTGCATGGTAAGAAAGCTTCGTGTTGCAATGCGCAAGGATGGTAGAGGTTTGCGTTTGTCTCTACACAAGATGGCAGATGGATGGAGAGCTGAGGATATGGGGCGTGGCTTGGCTGGTGGTCTCGGAGTACCTCTTAAATACTGAGTAGGTATGATGGTGGAGTGGAGTTAAACCCCTTGGTGATATGGAAATTTGTTTAGAAATGCAAATGTATCTAATGCTGAGACAAATGTCTTTCTCCTATTCGTAGCAGATGGGCGTGGCGTTGTTACTTTGCCATTGCATTCAACCGACTGGTCATTATAAACTTGCATATTACACAAGTTTGGACATGAGACATTATGGCATAATACGAGTGGACTTCTACAGTAGGTAGCGGAAATGCATCAAAATTGTATGCTAACCGCCGATAAAAACCAAATAGAGAAGATTGGACTTCTATGCTCGGTGTGTTAAAGTTTTTCACTAGTTGGGAATTTTTTTTTCAGAAGTTATCAGATGTGTCTGTGTTTTTTTATTTTTTTATTATGTATAAATATAAACTGCCAACATTAAGCTCTAGCTTTAAAAGTCACTTCTAAGTAAAAACTGAGTGAATGGAATGTTTGTTATGGACTTTACTGTAAACCATAATTAGACAATATTACATTTGGAATCTTAACATGATTCGATTCACAAGCGTATCTGACCCGATTGATTCACGAGGTCTTTTGTAGAGTTCATTCATAATTTGAGAGAGGGCGGGACCATCTCGAGTTTGGAAGCTCATTGGATTGTGACACTTCTTTCAGCTATTGGTTCAATAAAGTGTCAATCAAAGATCGGCGGCCATTTTGTTGACCAAAATAACTAGTGTTTGACTAAGAGACGCTACTCTGCTCCAGCGACTAGTTTGGATGAGAACAGCGCATTCCATGAATGTTATCGACGTATGGATATGTCGTGGACTAATGTTTACGGATTGGATTGTCTGGATCCTTGCAGTCAAATGTTATGGATTTGAGACAGGCGGGAGGCTTGAAAGGTTAGTTCTTTGGTTGAAATCTTTCTAGACACGCAAGTCTCGTCTTTCAAAAGATTTATACAGGTTTAGTCTTTGTTGAGGAGTAGTTATTTTTGCGAGGCTTCCCCTTAAGGCATGCTATATACGTTACCGCAGGTGCACCGCTAGAAGAGCAGTGGGAGTTTTGTTGCAATGGCTTGGATCGCCGGCGTTTTGAGAGTTAAGTCGGAGTTTGGAGTAGAAGGTGTAAGAGCTGGTGGGTCAGCATTTTGCGGGAACTCGGCTAAATTGCTGGCGAGGCTGCGGCTGGATTCTCGGGAAGAGCGGGGCTCTGGCTAGAGTTGTTGTTCTTGTATGTTTTTTTTTTTGTTTGTTTTGTTCTTCCGATAGGTTAAATGGTGCGAAGCTGTAGCGTTTGTAGCGGGAAGTGTTCTTCGAGAAGAAGATATTGAGATGAGAAAACTGGTTATTTATAGTGAGTTAATATTCGTCTGGTTGGATAATTAGTCGTGAGCTAATGCTGGAACAGCTGTAAACAGTCATAAGCACGTGATCCTCTCGAAATTTGTTTACAAATAAATTTCACAAAATGAACGATACAGGGCGGTATGACGCCGTTCCTTTTCACTCTTACCAACTGCCCGCTTACCTCCTTATGGATGGCTTTTCCGCTGTTGCCAGTTTGTTAAGTCAGCTTGCCATGTATATCGGCGGACTTGAGACGCAGAGAGAAGTTGACCGCGATTACAAGGTTTAAGAACGGTTCCAGAAAGCAGGTAAGGCAAAAATAGAAGCCAAAAAATTAAATAAACAAGTAAATAACATGGTGAGAATGTATTAAAATCTGAAAAGGTGGTAAAAATCAAGGTAAGGGCTTTTCTTTTTCTGGATTGCTTTTTAAAACTGTCGTTGTGTTTAGGGAAGTGGGTCAATCTGTGCTTTTGAAAACACTATTAGTTGGTTTTAGGAAAGTAGGAGGATGGGTCAGTCAGTCAATAATGGCCTCTGTGGGATTTACGCGAGAAGAGCAGGCATGAATGGTACTCGCAAGAGAAATTTGAGATGTCAAAAAGCAGTGACCTCTGGTGGATTCGCAAAAAACAAATACTGCAAAGGAATTTACCTCCTGGGGCGTATTTGGTGCTCTCCAGAAATGTACAGTATATAGTGGTACGTTTTGAGAATGAGCCTGGATTGAATATAAATTGTTTACAACCTTTTATCTAAATCTTTTTGTAAATCCAATTAACCATTTTTTAAGTGTATGTGTATCTTTACATTAATTTCATCCTTGAGCATTGTTAGTAAAATATCAGCTTGTTAATTAAAAACAATCCTTTTCATGATTTTGTCAGTACATATATTCTTATGAATGGTCACTTGTCTAATTATTAAAACTGGCTCTTGCTGGTCATGAGGTGGTCCTAAGCTGGTTTTGGCCAGCAAAGAACCAGCTAATGAAAGCAAGAGCAGTCTGGTAAACGTAACTTGACAGTACTTTCGAACATTTGTTCTACAACCACACAAACTGCTCTAAAATCAATAGCAAAGTTTGTATTTAGAAGATTCAAAACTTACATTGCTCTTTGTTTCTGCAATATGGATCAACAATGTTGATGACATCACTGTGCTCTTCTGCTTCCAATCTTTCTGCCCCTTTACAACAAATGAAGAAACTAAAGCTGAAACAAACACTTGGTTTTATTTGAAAGGACTCCACACACTTTCCCTGCTCAAAGTATCATGGCCTGAAATGTCCATCAGTTGCATTTTTCAAAATTCTTGATTCCTTACAGGATAGTTTTATGCTGCGTTCCAATTCGCATACTTATTCTACGCCCTAAAAGTATGTACTTTTTTGTGAAGGAAAAATGTATTGTAGGCAATATCAGCGGTTAGATTATGAATGGTTCTACACTTAAAAGTTTTACCATTCGGGAATGGTTTGGCTTACTCTTTTCAACATGCTACGATTTGGGATTAGGCATGGGCCGGTATAAGATTCTGATGGTATGATAACCTTGGATAAAAATATCACAATTTCACAGTGATTGTGATCACAGCTCTAAAATATATATAGTTTTTAATGTCTGGGTGAAAAACTAAAACTTTTTTTCCCCTTTGATCATGATATATTTTATTTTTTTAAAGATTTATAATATTTTGGAACAGTAAACATGTCAGGCTAAATAATTCAAATGCTGTCTTCATTTGTTTCAAAAACACAGATTTCATTACAATTTAAAACGGCATCTTTGGATATTTTTTTTCTGCTGGAGATACTGTGTCCTAAAAAACTGTTGTCCTAAAAAAATGTAAATAAAACATCTTACACATACCTTAGGAATGGTATTACAGAAAATTTTGGCGGCTTTAAAACCTTGACTTTTCCAAACCGTGGTATACCGTGAAAACGGTTATCGTCCCATGCCTATTTGGGACATACTAGCTCTATTTTAAATTATTGTAATGACGGATAATATGCAAATTTGGACACAGCATATGTGTGGAATGAATTCAATATGGCACCCATGATTTATTTCAAGAGGCCAAAGCCTAAAGTGTTCAAAGTAATGCCCTCACCAAAATACTCTACAGTTCTCTAGATCAATGTTCCCAACCCTGTTCCTGGAGGTACACCAAAAGTCCATATTTTGGATGTCTCCCTTATCTGAACTATTCAGTTTTTAGGTTTATTATGTTTTAATGAGTTGTTTCAGATGTGTTTGATTAGGGAGAAATTGAAAATGTGCACAGTTGGTGTGCCTTCAACTCAAAAAGACTGCTCTAGATCAAAATCTAGTTTAGCATCTGTGGGATGTGATGGAGCAAGAAGTTCCATCCATGCTGTCTAAAGTGTCCCCTAAGTTGCTCTCTTTTAAGTCTTTCATTCCGAAGAGCCCTTTGAAGTGGCCAGTTTGGAGCACTTTGTTTTGGAAAAACGCTTCAATATGACGCTCATGATTGTTCTCACTTTGAAGCAGAATATTGAGACATGCTTTTGATGAACTAAAAAATAAAAGTGTATTATGTGAATAATACACATTCCAATATTGCAATTAAAGTAAGTCAGTTTTGATAGCGCATATGATTGCAGGATGTTACATGGGCATGATCTGACCTGTTTTTGGGTTTCCTGTCTGTGTGAATGTCAGCTTCATCTAGGTCAGTCATCACTGGACCCTTAATATTGAGAACTATTTAAATATGCTATGTTATATATACGCTTTGTAATTTCCCAGACATAAACAATTGGAATGCAGAATCGCTGGTTCAGAAATGCATCTATGATGATCTAGTCAAGTCATTCATGAGGACAGTTTACTCTCACATCAGTATAATAATGGCATATTTTATTACTTTAAAAGAAATATCATTTTTAAAAAGTGATAATTAGTATTATTAAAAAGATTTTCTATCCACAATTTAGTTTTTTATTCAGGTGAAACTTTAACTTAAGATGACAAATACATAGTTTTAAAACTCCTTTTCAAATATTCCCAAAATATCTGAAGTGACTCTGAAACTGTGACTGAAGCACTGGTGTTTTAAAACATCATCTGAGAGGCAAATCAGAAGACGCAAAGACATATCCTTTAACCTTTAAAATGCAGGGCAACACAATTAGACAAATTCAGATTTCCCTCAGAAACTCATGTAAAAGGCTTCCATGTGTAAAAACAGGATTTGGTTACTGTGTATGTTTTCCAACAGAAACAAAACACTGTGTTTGCACTTTCAAAGCAGCTGAATAATTCTTGCTTTAGCATGCAAATGACAACTACATTTTCTACAACACAATTACACAGGCATCGGCCAGTATAAGATTATGATAGATTGATAGATTGATAGATGTAGATTATAAGATTATGATAACGGTATGATAACCTTGGATAAAAATATTACGGTTTCACTGTGATTGTGATTACTGCTCAAAAATAATTTCTTTTTAAATATCTGGGTGGAAAACCACATTTTGTTTCCTCATTGAAAACAATATATTTTATTTTAAGAAACATTTTGGAAGAGTAAATTTGTCAGGCTAAATTATTCAAATAAATCATCGACTTCTGCCTTTATTAATTTTAAAAACACAGATTTCTTTACTTGAAAAAGTATCTTTGGATATTTCTTTTTTCTTTGCATATAAATAAGCCACTTCACTGTTCAGGTCTATAGCATGGTTTTGGTGCGTTTGTTTTACAGAAGTTTCCTGAATCATGGGCTGACATTGAGGTAAAGTTGGTTTTATACTCGCACATTTCTCTTTTATAATATCATTTCAGAAAAGTATTATTTGCAAATTCTAAATAGTGAACTCGTATTAGCAGCCAATGAATATCAAAGTACATTGTTCACGGTCAATTAAATAGTGCTGTAATTTTCAAGTCATATGATTTCAGACCCTATATTCAAATTAGCCTAGTAAATAATATAGGGAACGTTAAATGAAGGAATGTGCGAATATAAAACCAACTTTACCTCAATTGGGCTGACCAGTAGCTTTGGTCGTGGAGATACTGTTGTCCTAAAATTAACAAATAAAATAGTTTAAAGAAATATAAAAAAAATAACTTGCATAGGAATGGTATAACATAAAATAAGTGCAGTTTTAAAACCTTGACTTTCCAAACCGTGATAAACCTTGAAACCGGTTATCGTCCCATGCCTAGTCGTCCTGCCAAAAAATTATTTGTATTTATCTTCTTTCGCTTTGGATAAAAGCGTCTGCTGAATGACTAAATGTAAATGTAAATTTATCATTGTCTTTACTTCTCTTTACTTCTGTTAGATGTTTCTTTCTTTAATCATCAATTTAACAAATCTTTCTAAACTTCTCAGTGAATCGGTTTCACAAAACTGAAGAAAATCCTGCTTACAATGTTTTTAGAAAAAGCAGTTTGAATGAGGATTGAACAGTGGAAGCAACTCAAAACTTTCCATCTTTCCACACTTTGCTGATGGAGCCTTAACACTTAAGTAGCCATAACAACACTAGCACATAGGCTACTCCACCATTGTGTTTGTTTGCGCTTACCTTCAGTTCACACCTCTCTAAACATGTAGCCAACCATTCACGCACATGAAGTTATCCTTCTCGGGTGTTTCAACAGACAAAACCACGTCAGACTTTTAGCTTCCACTTTTCAGTTCCAAAACGCGGTTGTCGAATAAATGAACAAGCTAAATGTAGGATATGAAAAAAGATGTTGACTGAAAACGTGTAAATTGTTGATTTCAAAGTTACCATATTTCTTCAAAGGACTTGTAATATAGGCCTACCAGATAAGGACTTTTAGAACAGAATCCATTTTAAAATCAAACGTCTCAATGCAGGAGAGTGGAGTTTGTGGGAAAAGACAAGAGATTTCTGCTCGTCTTTTACAGAACAAAAAAATTGTTTAATTTTTTTTCTCTGTTATTATTATTATTATTATTATTATTGCATTTGATTTTACAGTTTTATTTTTGATTAGCAACATAACCCGCATCTGTGTTAGTGGTTTAAAACAATGAATCAGTTAGTTCAGGTCAAGCTTCAAAAGTATTTTTCTCCCATCTGTGTGAAAGTTGAGAGTTTAGATGTATCGATTTCTTGATTATGATTTCTTACCTTTTTTCAGATGAACTCTAACACTACATTCCTCTAAAAATTATCAAAAATCTTATAATTCTTTAAACTAATAAGGGATCCATGTCAATAGTACTGAATATTATACAATGCTAAATTAAATACTGTACACAATGCTATATGAAATGCTAAATGTTTTCATAATGCTACTTTAATGGCACATTGAAGAGAGATGAGAGAGATGATCCCAACCATCGAGGACATTCAGGACATCACATACACTAAATACACAAATACACTTCATTAAACATGTACACACTGACATCACCTTTATGCAATAAAATTGCAGGTTAACTATGTCTGTATGTAATAACTTATATTTGATTGTAACTTTAATATAATTGGATTGTAATGCAATAACGTGCACGTTTTGCAAAGCTGCTTCCAAACAATAATTAGTATAAAAAGTGCTAATAATCAAATTGAATTGGATTATCTCAAATGTGACATTAACACACTGCAAATACAAACAGTTGTGTATAAATCAAATAAATTCAGATGCAGAGTAATTTTTTTTGTTGTACAAATATATTTTGCAGAATAACAATTTTTTTTAAATATAAGTTACATTTACCAGGATGATTGCACATTCTTAAGATAAAATGAATTGAGTGAGTAATTAGTTCATGAAAATAGAAAGTATACATTCAGAGAAGCAAAGTAATTGTGTAGTAGATAGACTGTATATATTTTTGGTATTCATATATTTTTCATATTTATCCAATTTTGTTAATTTAAAGGATGTTAGATTTGTTTAACAATTGCACATGCATAAAAAACTAAGAAATGTGTCAATATAAAGTATGGAATGTGGTGTTATTAATTTAAAATGTTTTTTTATGTTTTGAAGTTTATTTTAAACTTCAAATTTTACTAAAAGTTTCTCTTCGACTCAAAATTTAAAAAAAGTTTAATTTCTATCATCTATATGCATTTATGATTGAATTATATGGATTTTAAGTAGTAAAGTCAGGTAGTTCAATTGCTTATTGAGTAATTAAGTTATTTTTCATTCATCCATTCATTTTCCTTCAGCTTAGTCCCTTATTTATTAGGGGTCACCCCAGCAGAATGAACCACCAACTTTTCCAGCATATATTTTACGCAGCGGATGCCCTTACAGCCGCAATCTAGTACTGGAAAACATCATACTCTATGGCCAATTAAGTTTATTCAATTCATCTGTAGAGCATGTTTTTGGACTGTGGGGGATACCGGAGCACCTGGAGGAATGGGAAAAACATGCAAACTCCAAGTTACTTTTCAGACAAAGTAATTAAAATAGTAATTAAAATACAATTTAAATTATGTTATTAGTAATTAAAGTAACAAATTCTTTGAAGTAACACCCAAAATGGATGGCGTGAGGATAGGAAATTTGTTGACTTGATGAATGTGAATTGACTGCACTGATGTTATGTGTGGTGTAGTATAAAAAATCAACTACAACATCTTTAATAGTTTTATTTCATAGCTTAATAAAGCTAGATTATTGAAATCAAACATATGAAATATGTTTTCATAAAGGAAGAACAGGTCTGAGTCATTTACCAAAAGCTACATTTTGAGATTCACTTTTACCACAAACAGTTGAGCTAAAAATTAGAGCTAAAGACTTTATTGCTATTATACATTGTAAAAAGCACTTAGTTTTATTTTTACTTAAAAACGTGAGTAAACCCATTGCAATAAACAAGCAAATTGATTTTACTTTAAAAAGTGGGTAAATCCATTGCAACTTGGAACTGCTAAGCTGAGTTAACTTCAAATTAACCTCCAATAAAACTCAACTTCAATTATATAATTATGCCCATTTATGTAATAAATTTAAGGTTATGGGTTAACTGACTTCTTTCAAGTAAAGTAATAATCTGTTTATGCTATGTCTGTATTAACGATTAATATATTTAAAACTCCACATCTCTGATTCATAGCAGGACACTGAAGATCTCCTCCTGAAGACCAGGCCTTATATCCAAAAGCTTCTCCATTGACCCAAAACCAGCTCCCAGCTAGAAAGCGCAGGCCGATCCATACGTCATCTGTCAAGGCTGAATCGCTCTCTTGCTTTGCCTGTGCCATCATCAAATCTGAGCTCAAAGCAACAAATTCATAGTAGTTTTGTCTACAGTATCCCAATGCCTCCTCCCACGTGCTTTCCTGCTGGACCAGGATCAGCTCAAAGACCTCCATGCAATAAAATGGTAGATTCCAAGAGCAATCAATATCATGCACTTTAGCAGAGGATTTTTTGATAACAGCACAATTTTCATTCTTATACTCCGGTTGTCCTTCATCCCATTTGATATCGGTTGCCTGCTCACCTCCAGTCCATCTCCACACTGATGGGTTTTGGGAATCTCTGAAAAGTCCAATCCAGTAATAATCTTCAGTGACTTGTGGATCGTCAGAGAGTGGTTTCAGGTCTTCATTGCTCACGGTGGACAGGTCACTATAATATGCTCTGCAGTAAAGTTGTGCATAATTCCATGTCATTTTGGTACTCAGATAATGGTTAATTATGTAGAGGCTGGTGTTCAGTCCAAAGAGACTCAAGAACAGAAATGCAATCACCGAAACTTTCACTGCCATATTGTCACTGCTTCCAGTGTTTATCATCAGCAGCAATAACCAAAGGGAAGATGACACATGTGAGATACTTTACTTATGAAGAATTTTTCAGTGCAGTCTTGACCAATCAATGGTCTCTGCTTGTGAGACTCCGCCTCTTGACTTCACTTTTGTGTGTGTTGCTTTATTTTTGCCACATGTAAGAAAAGGTTAAGAAATGCATAGGATTGTGCATCATGCTTATCTTTGTACCCATCTTGTGATACACGGAAAACATTTACACATTTTCTGCAATATTTTTCAGGACACGTTAAAAGCGAGTGTCAGTGAAAAGGAAAAAAATGTGTCCTTTTTAAAAATGACCTATGATGCAAATCAGAGGATGCAAATTAATATTGTTTACCCTTCAAGCAAACAGAAAGACAAAGTACATTAGTCATACTGTCCCCAATAAATTTTTTAGACTCATGTGGGTAAGTAGGAGAAATACTAACTTGCATATGCAAGCTGAGACACAATCTGAGACATGCAGTCTCAGACACAATGCACTCAATGGTGAAAAGGCTGTCACTATGAGGGGTGGGGTTAGGTGTGCGCATTAAAAGCAAAGACCCTTTTAAGATCATTATGGATGAAATCTTGGACCACAGGGCTAAACACTAAAGATTTTTTATAATGACCTGGTTACTGCTGTGAATAGTTTTTGTATTATTGGAAGGGATGATTTGCTTTATATATATATATATATATATATATATATATATATATATATATATATATATATATATATATATAATATATAAATATATAAATATATATATATATATATATATATATATATATATATATATATATATATATATATATATATATATATATATATATATAAATAGGGGCGTAGGGACATTATCAAAGTGGGGGGGACGGCTGTATTAGATCATATGTTCATATAATTATCAATCACCTGTTTCTAAATGGTCTATTTCTAAAAGTGAGTCCCCCCGGTTGCTACGCCCCTGTATATATATATATATATATATATATATATATATATATATATATATATATATATATATATATATATATATATATATAAAAGCTTTGAGGGCGTCATGGTGGTGCAGTGGGTAGCACGATTGCCTCACAGCAAGAATGTCGCTGGTTCAATTGGCATTTCTATGTGGAGTTTGCATGTTCTCCCTGTGTTGCCATAAGTTTCCTCTGCAAACATATGCTGGATAAGTTGGCGTTTCATTCTGCTGTGGTGACCCCTGATGAATAAAGGGACTAAGTCGAAAAGAAAATGAATGAATGAATGAATAAAAAAAGTTTTGAGTTTGATTATTGGTGATTGGGTTTCAGCCCGATAGGGTAGATTCACTTTGACACAGGAAAATTAAGACCTGTTAAAAATTATTTAAGACCTCGGCGTAATAGCCTAGTGGTTAGCGCGCCGACATATGGTACTGTAGCACTTCAGGGCGTCCTGAGTTTGAATCCCAGCTTGAGGACATTTCCCAACCCTACCCTCTCTCTCCCACTTCCCTTCCTATCTGACTACTGTCCTAATAAAGGCCAAAAATAAATATTTAAAAAATATATTTAAGACCTACAACAGAATATTTCAGTGAATTTAAGACTTTTTAAGACCAAAAATTTAGATTTTGAAATTTAAGACATATTAAGAACCAGCGGACACCCTGTATATTTATACTATTTAATTGTAATTAGGCATAAGTTTCTGATGGTAAGATAACCTTGGATAAAAATATCATGATTTCACGGTATTGTGATTTCTGCTCTAAAAAAGTAATTTTTTAGTGTCTGGCTGAAAAAAAAAAGTTTTTTTCCCCATTGAACACAATATATATTTCATTTTATGATGATGACTGCCATCTTCATTATTTCCAAAAACACATTTCTTTACAAAAAAGCCTTATACGATATATATTAGGAACGGTATAACAGAACATTTTTACAGTTTTAACACCTTGACTTTTCTAAACCACGATAAACCTTCAAACTGGTTATCGTCCCAAACCTAATTGTAATCATTGTAATATTAAGAAAAATGTGTCCAACCAGCAAAAAAATTATTAATGTTAAAATGATTAGTAAAACATCAATCAAAGTAGTACAATATCAAATAATAAACATCTAAGTTTTATAAACAAAACAAAGAAGATGGAGCTTAGTATTGGTTTTATTAAGGTATTATATAAAACCAACGCTTCATTCGACATTGTGAATCTCTTTAAACACAATCAGAAAGTTGTAACACCGTGTTAGGTTTTTTAAGCTCTAAACTTCATTTAATTCTTAATTTTCATAGGGTTCACAGAAGAACCATGTTTTGTACATCACACACATGCTCACATTTTATACGGAAGCGTTATATTTTCTCAGTTAATTTACTGTAAGAATTTACCTAAAAGAGAGATTAATATACACATTTGTCTTATAATAATATTAATTATATATTAGTGTATTATTTTTCATCATATTCTGAACAAGAAATATTTCTGATGATCTAAAAAGTCATACACATTTACATTCAGAAGACTTTTAGTGGAAGCTCTGCAGTCAACAATAAGCCCTCAGAACGTACAATAAAAAAAATAAATAAATAAAAAACTGCATTTGCAGAATTAGTTAAATCTGTCCAAAGACAAATGTGGATTGATGAGAGTAACATTGTTATTTTCACATCTACAGTGTCATATGAACCCCAAGAATCAAATCCAAGTCTATGTGTGCAAAAGTCATGTAAAAAAAGTCAAGTCAAGTCTTTGTGTCCAAGTCTTATGCTGTGGTGCAAAAAAATCACATATGTGAAAGGTTCAACACCACAGTATGAGAAACAATCTATCATTTACTATGACTTATGGATCAGATTGAACAGGATCAAAAAATTGAAGACATTATGTTGCCCTATGCAGGAAATGGAGGAAATGCCCCCCCCCCCCCCCCCCCCCCCCCAAACACACGAATAAGGGAGCAACAACTTGGTTTCAGGCAAAAAAAAAAAACCTTAGGTAAGGGAATGGCCTGCTCAATCCCCTGAGCTCAACCCAATTGAATACTTTAAATACATTAAAATGCAGTTTCTGAACTTCTGAAGCAAAACCCAAACATTCACAGGACCCGGGTAAGATATAGATTCCTCTTATTGAGCTGAAACACCATTTGTTAGTCTTTTAAAGCAATATGGTAACTTTGGAATCAGTTTAGGCTTCACTTCAACATTTTCAGTGAAAAATGGGGAACTTTTTTTATATGTTTTGCCAGTTCATTTACTCAACAGTTGTGTTTTTTGGGACTTTAAAAACTGCATAAATCTCTGCCGTTGTCGTACCAATGTAGGCTACCTGCTGTGTACCACGTGCATAGTTCCTGTTTAGACCATAGACGGGTTAGAGAGGTTTAGATTGAAGACAAGCGTAAACAAACACAACAAAGTTTTCTAAGGCTTCACCAGCATAGTGTGGCAATAGGGGACATTTTGAATACGTTGTTAAAACGTGAAACATTTTCACATCATTATCATGTAAACATAGCCTAAGCTATGTCCATTATACTGATATAATTAGCTCATTGTTGAATCTGAGTTGAGCCTGGAGTCATTTAAATGGCTTTTTCTAAAAACATTGTAACCATATATGAATTTTGTTAAGTTTTGTGAAACTGATTCAATGTGAAGATTCGAAAGAACGATTAATTTAACAATTTGAAACTAGTTTCTCACATGACTAGGCGTTATACCACCACTGTTTTTGTCAATTGATAACATAGCTAACAGTGGAGTCAATTCATAACAAATGTGAATACAAATATAAAACAACTGCCCATGGATACCCATAGAGATTTCATAATATAAATGTCAATCATTGAGTACAAAAAGAATATACAGCCTTAATTTATGCCAGAAATAAAAACTAAATAAATTAAAAGAAATAATATAAAAGAAATAAACCAAACTATGAATCAAAGAAAAGCATTCTAAGAAACGTGATGTCGCTTTCACAATGGAAAATTACTTCCTAAATAATGATGTTATGAAGCAGTAGCAATATGACTTAAGAACTGTTATCTAACAGAAGCAAAGATAAACAAAGACATTTGATAAACACAAGTGATGTTTAGGCAGGACTGTGTAATTGTGTTGCAGAAAATGTAGTTGTCATTTGCATGCTAAAACAAGAATTGTGCAACTCCTTTGAAAGTGCACACACACTGTTTTGTTTCAGCTGGAGAGTTTGTGTGTAGGAAAACATGCACAGTAACCAAATCCTGTTTTTACACATGGAAGCCTTTTACATGAGTTTCTGAGGGAAATCTGAATTTGTCTAATTGTGTTGCCCTGCATTTTAAAGGTTAAACGATATGTCTTTGCATCTTCTAATTTGCCTCTCAGATGATGTTTTAAAACACCAGTATCACTTCAAATACTTTCTTTGGTAGCCTAATTAACGACAAATTAATTAAAAAGAGGTTCAGAACTGATCTAAATCTAAATTTATGTGTTTGTCACCTTGTTAAGCTATTTCTTCTCTTGAATTAAAAGAACATCATGTAACTATAGATGAAAAGCTTTATTATGTTGCTAATTATTACTGTTTTAAATTATATTTATTTTTGTATATTATATGTATTTTTTATTTATTTTAATAATATAACATTATTATACTGATAAACTGTTCTAGTGAATGATGGCCAGGTCAATAGAGTGATGCATTTGTGAACCTGTGATTCTGCACATGATTGATTTCTGACATATATTAAAAAATATACAGTCACACAGTCAAGCCTGAAATGGCAAATTCTGACCTAAATTTACTTTTATTACTTTGAGGTATGGCCTTTCTCCCTTTGTGAAAAGATTTGTTTATGCATTTTTTTTTATCCAAACACTGTCCACTAATATATATGTGAGGTGTGGAATACAAATACCATCACATGCTGGTGAAAAACTATTCCAACCTCCTGTCTAGCGATCAGCTATGAGTACAGAGACTACAGTCGCGATGCTTCCTTTCTTGAGCATCTTTGGTCTTGACCCCCATTCTAAAAAACACATTTTTGTGAAAGAAAAATTAACTGGAAGGAAGCACAGAAGGAAAAAAATGATCCGTCCACCATCACCACCGAAGACCCTTCTGTGAAAACAAAGATATCCCACAGGATTACTTTTATATTGGGCTTCAGGATGGATGTGGCTGTCCAATGGTCCACCGTCATCACTTAATGGAGATAAAGTAAAATAAATATCTGTGCTGCAAAAAAAAAAAAACAATCCACAAAGTCTTTTATCCATTTGCAGCTATACAGTTTAGCATTTTACTGTATGAGGGATTTAGATCTGGTCCTATGGAGCAGAATGTAAGAAGCTCTAAACTATTGCACTCAGCACAGCACTGGACCGGCCAGCACAAACTCAAGTACGGCCATGAATCAATGCTGTGGAGCTCTGGATAGAGAAAGGAGGGTGTGGAGCTTCATAGACTTTCAGAAGTGACTATTTATTTTACTATTCTTGGAGAGAATTACTGCATTAGTATTTATATTGTTTTTGATATCTTCTGCAAACTGAGTCAACAAACTTAAGGCACCATAGGCTATACCAGACATACCAGACTTTTAATACATCAGCATCCATTTTGAAATCGAAATTTTTAATGCGGAATGTGTAATTTCGTGGACAATGACCACAGATGTGTATATATAAATACATACACAGTTGAAGTCAGAATTATTAGCCCACCCTGAATTATCAGCCCCCCTGTTTATTTTTTTAATTAAATACTGCAGAAAAAAATAGAAAATATAGAAAAAAATCTTATCAGACATACTGTGAACCTTTCCTTGCTCTCTTAAACACCATTTGGGAAATATTAAAAAAAGAAAAAAAATTTAAAGGGGGATAATAATTATGACTTCAACTGTATGAGCAATATCACACTTGTGCGATGTGGCTGTATATTGGCACTGGTGAGAGCCAGGCATTAGTGACAATATACAGTGATATTGAGTTTATACAACAGTTCGACGGCATAATCGTGTATATCTAAAAGAAAATCAAACACAGGGAGTCTCATAATTCTTTTGTATATTGTATGTCAGAAGAGCAGAAACCGTTGCTCTTTCATTAACGTCACTTTAGAGCTAGTATTTGAATGATTATCTAGCGTAATGTCTAAAGTGATGAAAAAACAGGTGGTTTTGCTCACATTTTAAAATTATAAGGCTGAATAGCATGAAAAGCCGTCAGTCTACAGAGATACCCCAGTATTTCTGTTGCAATTGGCAGATCACAATATTACTATGAGATAAATACAGCACTACAACATACAAAAGAGAGAGATAGACTTCGAAAGTCATTTACCTGTTGAATAATGATTTGATCAGCTGTAGTTTCATATTACGCAGTTTTTTCTCTAAGGGCTTATTATGCGGTCTCTGTTGCTAGCTTGTGGATGAACATCGTCAACCGCCATTGCTCAAAGACAGGTTAATGGCCGCCCATGAGCTGTCTTTCAGAAATTATAAATAATTTAAAATAGGCACTATTCTTATAAAAAAAAATGTACATAATATTGTCCAACAGCAGAAGTATTTATCAAACTGTAGAGTGTTGTAGAGATATATATATATAATTATTACATTTTTATTGCATTTAGAAGTTGTACAGTTTAGTTTTAACCTGCAGCATCCCACAAATAAAGTTCAAGTGATGCTTCGGAAAGCAGCTTTCTCCCTTCTGACACTAACCTAAGACCACCATTCTTCCTCCTCAGAAATGACTATATATTTGGTATTCATACAGATTTCATATTAACCCAATTTTGTTCAGTTGAAAGATGTTAGATTTATTTAACAACTGCATGTCTAAAAAAAACAATGAAATAAGAAATCTATATACAGTATATATATATATATATATATATATATATATATATATATATATATATATATATATATATATATATATGAAATGTTATTATTTATTTACTTTTTAAACTTTTTTTAATAAAGCTAAAAGTTTTTGTTCTTTTAATGTTAGGTTTGTTTGGTAGAATAGTAAGTAGTATTAAGTCAGGACAATTTAATTACTTTTGAGTAATTAAGTTACTCTTCAGACAAAGTAATTAGAAAATTATTTAAATACAATTTTATTTGTTGTTAACAATTAATTGCTTCTTTGAAGTAACATACCCAAAATAGATGACGAGAGAGGATTTGATGACTGAATGCATGTGAATTGACTGCACTGATGTTATGTGTGGTGTGGTGTAAAAAAATCAACTACAACATCTTTAATAGTTTTATTTCATAGCTTAATAAAGCAAAACAAGTAAAAAGACAAATAAATAAATGTGTTTTTAGACAGAAAGAACAGGCCTGAATAGTTGACTAAAAACTACATTTTAAGATTAAATTTTACTACAAATAATTGAGCTAAAAATTACAAACTCAGATGACTAGTTCACTCAGCTTGACTTTATTGCTATTATACATTGTAAAAAGCACTTAGTTACTTAAAAAGCATTAAAATAAACACGTTGACTTTACTTTAAACATTGAGTAAACCCGTTGTAACTTGGAACTGCTAAGCTGAAAAGTAAAGTAGTGATCTGTTTTTACAGTCTGTATTTACTGTTGATATAGGCTTTGAATTGATTGAGGCTTTTTATTTCTTTACTCGCCCTACACACAGAAAGTTGAGTCTCTGCTCACAGTCTGCGGGTTTCCATTTCTTCTTCTTTACGTTATACACCCCACATCTCTGATTCATAGCAGGACACTGAAGATCTCCTCCTGGAGACCAGGCCTTATATCCAAAAGCTTCTCCACTGACCCAAAACCAGCTCCCAGCTAGAAAGTGCAGGCCGATCCATACGTCATCTGTCAAGGCTGAATCGCTCTCTTGCTTTGCCCGATCCATCATTAAATCTGAGCTCAGAGCAGCAAGTTCATAGTGCTTTTGTCTACAGTATCCCAATGCCTCCTCCCACGTGCTTTCTTGCTGAACCAGGATCAGCTCAAAGACCTCCATGCAATAAAATGGTAGATTCCAAGAGCAATCAGCATCATGCATTTCAGCAGAAGATGTTTGGACCATAGCACAATAATGATACATATTATCTGGTTCTCCATCCTCCCATTTGATATCAGTTGCCTGCTCTCCTCCGCTCCAGCTCCACACTGAAGGGCTTTGAGAATCTCTGAAAAGTCCAGTCCAGTAATAAATATCAGTGACTTTGTCAGACAGTGGTTTCAGGTCTTCATTGCTCACGGTAGACAGGTCACTATAATATGCTCTGCAGTAAAGTTGTGCATAATTCCATGTCATTTTGGTACTCACATAATAGTCAATTGAGTAGTAGAGGCTGGTGTTCAGTCCAAAGAGACTCAAAGACAGAAATGCAATCACCGAAACCTTCACTGCCATATTGTCAATGCTTCCCTTTGGTTATTGCTGCTGATGATAAACACTGGAAGATGAAACACGTCCGAACTTATGAAGATTATTTCAGTGCAGTCTTGACCAATCAAAGGTCTCAACTTGTGAGACTCCGCCTCTTAACTTTTGTGTGTGTGTGTGTGTGTGTTGCTTTATTTTGCCACATGTAAAAAAAGGTTAAGAAATGCATAGGATTGTGCATCATGCTTGTGTGTGTACCCATCTTGTGATACACACAGAAAACATTTACACATTTTGTGCATTATTTTTTAAGACACGTCAAAAGCGAGTGTCAGTGAGATGGAAAAAATGTGTCCTTTTTAAGAATGACCTGTGATGCAAATTAGAGGATGCAAATTAATATTGTTTACCTTTCAAACGAACTGATGGACAAAGTAAATAACTAAAGTCATACTGACCTCCATGCATTGTTTAGGGAAGTAGGGATGCTGTATAGTCCAAATGGGGGTCTGGAGAGTGAGGTATAAAAAAAAAAATCAACCAATCAATAATATAATATCATTATTAATTACCATTTACATTTGTATTTAAGCTATTTAATTTTAACATTAAGAAAAATACAGTTCTCAGCATATATGAGTACATCCCTCACAAATCTCTCAGTTAAGTTAATATTACCTGATGCTTTACAATATTAGATTTGTTCATATACATTAGTTTAGTCAGTACTGAAGCCATATCTGGAGCTAATCTAACAAAAAACTTACAATAATGGTTCAAAAATTAGTAGCCAAATGTATATATTAGGGAAAAAAATATTAAATATCAAGGAAAACAAAAATGTATAAAATTTGGTTGAAATTTTGGTTGTTATGGTTTTTGCAATATTTTGCATGGGTTTAATTGTATTATCTTTCTATTTCTAAATATGTTTGGTGACTAAAATATTATTTTAATAAATATATATGTTTAATCTGTTCTGTTTAAATGCACCAAAATACTGTATATCACCCATATTCACTGAGAAATAGATAAAAATATTCATGGGGTGTAGATAAAAATACAAAATGGGGTGTACTCAATTATGCTGAGCACTGTATGTCGCATCGGCAGAAAAATGGTTATGGTTAAAATGATTAAAACACATCAGTCAAAGTAGTTCAATGTCAAATATTAAACATTTAAGTTTTATTAACAAAATGAAAAAGATGGAGCTTAGCCTGTATTGTGGTTAATAAGGTCTTATATGAAAGGAATGCTTCGTTTGTGATTCATCACTATTAATGAAAACAGCAATAACAATAAAACCAATAAAACTAGACATTTATTGTACTATTTTAGCAATTATATATAATTTTTTAACTAATAAGCCTAAAATACAAACTGCAGGACCAAAATGGCTGCATAAAATCCTCTATGGCCCTTTTTTTTCTTTCCTTTTCTTCTTCAGCCCCTCCTGCTCATAATTCGTTGCCACTGCTATGTCCATGGGTATTAATTTTGTTTTTCCAAGGTTGAGTTGCATTCCCAGTCAGATAAAATTAGCTTTGATGGCCTGAATAAATTAAAAGCAAATATTTAATTTTGGAAGAACGATACCTTTAAACAATGCTTGCAAAATAGTGTTGATCTATTAAAAACAATTCACATAATGAGAATGTAAACCAGCATTTATTGACTGTATTTAACACGATGTGACAGTTTAGAAAACTCCCCAATACAAGAATGAATACATACAATAACTCTGAAAAAGAAAGTATGGCTAGAAAATGTCAATGAGATGCAAACTAGATGATGCATAACAAATATTGTTAACCTTCAGGCTAACTGAAGGACTAACTAAACATACAAATCAGTATGACCTCCCAAAACATGTAAAATGCTAATGCAAACAGTTGAAGTCAGAATTATAACCCCCTCCGACCCTAATTTTTGTTTAATAGAGAGAAGTTTTATTTCAACACATTTCTAAACATAATAGTTTTAATAACTCATTTCCAATAACTTATTTATTTGATCTTTTCCATGATGACAGTAAATAATATTTGACTAGATATTTTTCAAGACACTTCTTTACAGCTTAAAGTGACATTTAAAGGCTTAACTAGGTTAATTAGGTTTACTAGGCAGGTTAGGTACAAAATGGGGTGATGTGCAGGTTTAACATTGACGGAGAAAAATAAATAAAAATGACTACAGAATATGTTCTCAAAATGATAAAATTCACAAATATTAAATAAAATCTTTAAATAAACAAAAATCACAATATAGTTTGAAAATATTATTATTTTAACAGAGTGCAATTATGACTGTTACACACGGATAAACTCCAGACCCTCTGTCACGAACAAAAGTCTCTCCTGACAGTCTGGGGTTCCAGAGTTCCACAGCATTGATTTATGGATGAACACTGAAGCTCTTGCTACTCAGAGCACGCTTTAAATGCAAAATCACCTCCATAGAAAATTAAAGTGCATTAACAACTGTCCAACATCTCTTACATTTCATTAAACCACATTCTTACATATCATTAAGCCCTACAGGATGAGTCAAATATAAAACACGTAGTGTCTGCTGGTGTGAATGTGTGTGTTGGGAAACCCAACTCTGCCCTCGTGACGTCAGAGAGGGAGTTCTGTAATCAGAACTTCCTCACATTTTAATTTTTTTCCCCTTAATGTTTTATGTATTCTCGTCGCAACGGGAGCTTAGGAGGAATGGGGTAAATATCAGTTTTGTTAAATCAGCGTGTGTTGTCGACGTCATTCCGCTGTTTATGGATATCTTTATCACGCAGCCTCACCCAAAACATTCAGGCAGACTCAAAACACATTCAAGAGGGAGCGAGCACATGGGGATTTTCCAGCTGTGCTTTATGGTAGCCTCGTCGTTTTAATCGTCGTTTTCCCTCACTAGGATGCAGCATTACTTCAATAACTGTTACTTAGCATCAACAACGACTATAATCAAAACGAAATGTCACAGACACAAATTGTAAAATATTCTTGGTGACGTTGATCCAAAACCGAATCAGTGGAACGAAATGGAACGCAGTCACTACTTGAAAGGTTCGAAAGTTCTGCTCTGTTCTGAAATCAAAACACCAACGCGTCATGAGGGAGCAGGGAGGACAGTGCGGCAGAGTTTTGCTATACTGTGTTCGTAACTTTGTTTGATATTTTTTTAACGTAAAAGAAATAATTCACTTAACAAATGGGTAAGTGAATGAAATAGGGAGATTTTGTGTTTAACGTCGGGAGACAGAAAATCGTTAACGTAATAAACGCCTCTGTTTGTGCAAAAACATTACATTAATATGATGAGACAGCTTGAGGTAAACCATAGCAACAGGGTGTCGACAGGAATCAGATTTGGAGTCATGCTAACAAGACCTGCCATTAAAAAAATCACTTTGTTCTGAATATATATTACGTAAAACAGGTAGGCTATTAACTATTATCAGAATAATATCCTAACCTCAACCAATAACTAATCAAACTTTAGCCAATTTCTTGTCCTACTGACCACTGAATAATTAACAGTGATATGCGGGCTGCATGACTTGTTTTCTACATGGAATTCAAGGTATACAGAGACCTAAATGACAACTTGTATAAGCATGTTACTTGCAAATGTGATCTTTTACAGATTTAGCCTCAGCTTTACATATCTCTTTTCATACAACTTGCTTCAATTCTGTGGACACACATGGATTTTCTCAAACATGACAGCCAGATTTCTCTCTTTTGGAAAAGGTAAGTTTACAGATTACAGTTATTTTTTTTTGTGTGGATAGCTTTTTTGATTATTATTCACACAATGTCGTTTTTAAAATGTATTTATGCTTTCTTTTCTTTCCTTTAATGTTTACTTGTTAAAAATACTGTATATCTCTCTGTTTATATATTCACAATATGGATTGGTCATGTAAAATATTTAGCAACCAATGCTTTTGTATTTGGGCACAGAAATGTGTTTTATTAATAATTTTATGTATGAGACAAAAAAAAAAGTAACATTTTACAGATCTATAGTTAATATTTTTATTATTTAACAGCACATTTGCATAGTCTGATGTCAATTAATGGCAATAAACATTGGCATAGGTGAACAAAAAATACATAAATTAAAAAAATGAATTCATTATTTTACTTATATTTATTCATTATTTTAGCTTTATATTTTCATAAACACCTTGAGCATTTTTTATTTACCCCAATTATCCCAGTAATGTTTATTGAAGTACATGTTGCTGAACAGATTGTCTTACCATAATCTGAATAAAATATGTTATAAACAAGCTTGTTTAAAAAACAATCCAAAAGCAGATAACATTGCCTAAGTGAGTAATCTAATAACATTACTGACTACATTTTACACTGTATTCCTTAATCACTAACAGACTGCACAATATTGGAAACATTTTACATTGCGATTATTTTTTTTTATCTGTGATATATATTGCAAAATAATTTGATGAGATGACTTAAATAGCTCTATTTGCAAAGTCATTACTTGGGATGACTTTGTAGGGGAGTGAAATATAAATGTATTTTTAGTCATTTATCATATACATAAACTACAGTCATAAACACAATTGAGCAAATATTAAAGTGAAATGAACTGTGCTTTATGGTTTTCTGGAGAGAACAACAGTACTCAAGTACAGATATTGAATACAATGCAGATGATAAACTTTCACTCTATTATGGTTCAATTCTGCAGCGTCTCCACAAATCTTCTGTGTTTTTGACTTGTGGTTTCTGGTCATCTATAATCCTAACTCTACATTGCAAATCTTGCGATGTGACTATTGCAGATGCACACATTGCAATATTGATGCTAAAACTATATAATGTGCAGCCCCATAACAGACTATAATATATTTGTAATCTACCCAGCACCAGCTTAAGCAGTCATGAGCTACAGTAGCTTCTGGAATGTCTGCTCATGTAAATAATCTTGTGTGTTAAACAAACTCTCAGTTTATTTACATCTCGCTTACACTGTACTCAAGATGTTGTTAGTGCAATAAGTGGTTGTTAAGTGTTATGCAATAACCAAACGGCTTTTAACTTCCAAAACATCAGCATTGGATAGCCTTTTTAACGTGCATAATTTACTGAAACATTAAAAGCTCATGCGTATGCTTATATTTTTAGCAGTTCTTTATAATTGCTGCATTAAAATATTCTCAGTGTTTTGTTCTTAGATGCCCAGGTTGGCACTTTCTACTTTGTGGCTGTCATGATGGGCGCCTGTCAGCTTCTATCTTTGTTAGAGCTGTTTCACATAGCAGATGGTTTTGATGAGTGCAGACTTTTCCCTCGCTTTATGCAGGTAAAAATACACATACACAACACTAGCAAACTTTGCATTTGCAAAACTGCACCTAAGAAATATAACAAATGCAATCATTTAGACTTTCACTCTTTACTTGCAAATATCTAGTTCTCGTTTTTCTAAAAGGTGAAACTGAAATATTTCCCCAAAGGTTGCGACAAATCAAGATTTAGTAATAAGTATGTGAGAAATAAAGGGTTTGTTGTTTTGGATGCATGATCGCTATTTATGTTTTATTAATTAATTTTTTTCATTTACAGGTAATGGAGAGAAATGTCCTATTGTTCCTCCTCATCAGTCTGGAGGAGTTTCAGAGCAAACCAATAGTGTGTGTGCAGTTTTATCTATGGAATATTCTGGGCCTTCTAAGGTTTGTGTCTTTTATATTACAATTAGGGAACCTAGGTTCATTCTGAGCATGTAGCCCTATATACATTTCTTGAGATCGCGAAATATGTCCCAGGAGGTATGTTTTTTTTTTGTTTTTTTTTGCAGTTTTTGTTTTTGCAAATCCACCAGAGGCCGCTGTGTACGCATTTAAGATCTAGGAATAAAAAAAACATGTTTTGTTTATGTATCTTTATATGCAAATGAGCTGCTGCTTCCTGCCCCCTTTCCAGAGAAAGGAGGAGACTTTACAGCTTGTGTCTCAGATACTCTTGCAATACGAAAAGCATTTTGGAGGTATTTTTACAGCCTTGTTAGTTTAAACTCCTGATAGACATTTTTATTATACACAGACACAAAGTGTGCAAATAATCTGCCAAATATAAACGTGTTTTTGTCAAAAACAAGTAAGAAATGCAAATGTACAAAATGCTCATCCTCTTGTAAATTGTATGTTCCAATCAAAAACTCATGTACACTCCCTTTGAAGTGACTTTGTATTTTGTAAATTTTAGATTATTTTACTACAGCAGCATTTAACACTAATAGAAGTAAAAATGTAAGATTTAGGATTTTAAATGCAAGACTTTCAAGAATGTCTTGAAAAACACATATAGGTGAACGAATGAGCAGTGCAAAAAAGCCGAAACGTGGTTGTTCAGTCTGTAATATTTATTTATTTTTTTTCCTACAGGTATCCACATCGGTTGTTTTGCGTTATAGGCACACCATATTTTAAAATGCTATGGGTGCATCAAACACTAACAATTCCAGTGTACTTGATGTCTGCTGTCACAGAAGGTAAAATATCATTATGTTTACAATATACCATTTTAATGTGGTCATGTCATTGACTCATTAAACATTTCCTGCTTGTTGTGCAGTGCAACATTTTATACCACTATATTTTTGTCTTTTATCTCAAAGAAATAGTGATAATGGAAAACTCAAAATTGCAAGTTTGAATTTTTTTAGTTAATCTCAGCCAATATAACTCAATAACTTGAGTTTGAGAAGAATTGGAGAAAATGAAAGGTATAGTAATAGGTAGGATCTTTCCCAATGCTGGATGGGAATAAGCCTCAGAAATATGAATTGTCAGAGCACAATTATTTTCATGAATTTCAGGGAATGTTATTGCTACATTGATCACGATGTTCTTGTCTCAGAATATTTCAGTTTACATTTTTTTTCAGTTAATTTTAGTCAACATTGCTTAAAATCAACGTGAAAGTACTTCAAAACAACTCAGTTATTTGGTATGGTGTACAGCAAGAACCAATTCTTGGCCCAATCCTGATTTCATTATACATGCTTTCTTTTGCTTCTCTATTTTAAAAGCAACATTGAATTATATAGTTAGAATTATATAATTAATTTTGAACAACAGAGTTTGTGTGACATTTAAAGAAAAAAATCATTTTTATAATTTATCTTACACTGACATCTTACATGAGAAAAACATTACTAGCAATCAGCACATATCAACAGGCTTGTTTGGACCTGCACAAATGGTCTTAGGAGCTTCATTGAGGAGGAGATGAGTTAGCAAAGTTGTATGCTGATGTATATTGGTTTTGGTTTAGTCAGTTAAGAAAGCATGATCTGCTGCAGCTTGTCTAAAATACACTTACCGTGTTGCAACTCAATATATTCAACAGTAGAGCAAACTTGGCCTGCCTAGCGGGCACTTTGATGTCAAAAACACATCAAAAAAGCAAATCTATTTGATCTCAGGTAAAAAATTACTTCTAATTGACATCTAACATTGGAGTCCAATATGTAAAAAAAGCAATTACAGAACAGTCCAATGTTAGATGTCAATTTGACATTGAGGTGGTTTGCATGCATTGTAGGGATTCAAAATCCAATGTAAATTTGGAATTGAAGCTTGGATAAAACTTTTCTTATAATACAGTCACCTTATTTTAGTGGTAAAAACGGCATCAATGCGTGGATGTCAAGGTTTTGATCTCAAATCGATTTGCTCTTTTTACGTACATTATAACTTGATGTCAAATTGATGTAGTTTTGACATCAAGGGGCCTGCTAGAAAATGTTTTTGTTCATCTTTCAGGAAGTAATCCCATCCTCTTTCTTTTATTTTAGGAATAAGCATTTTCCTAATGTTGCCATACTTGTCTGAATCTGATGGAACAGAATCAGTCCAACTTAAAGTTCCTGCGCCGATGTATATGTATTCTACATATATTGTTATGGGTTGGATACTACTTCTTATATTAGGTAAAATAATGTGATGTTCCTTCTGTTAATGGTGTCTCTGAAAAAAATTATAATTGAGCCACACAAAAAATGTCTCAAATTCAATGTATTGCAAACTATATAAATATATAAGCAGCATATCAGACTTTTAACAAACCCTGACAGATAATTAACCATAAACCTGTTATGCTAATGTTTATCAAGCAGAAAATGTCAAATCACTAGACATATGCCAATATTCAATATATTGCAATAATGAACATGCACAAGATTGATATCATGGGCACCTCAAAATAATACCATGAATAATTATTTATTATTATTAAGTTTTAGAGCACTTTTTAAGAATATTCACAATGTATTTAAAGTGGAATTCATAACAGCGTCAAATGGTTGGAGACCTAATTGGTTAATTTAATATTTCAAATATTAACATTTAAACAGGTTAATCTGGCCTACTACAACATGCTTAAATACTGTGCAATAATGCTAAACAATAGTTAATTATTTAATTTAAAATAATGCTTCTTAGGTGGTTATTTTCTTAGTTCATGCCTAATAACATAATAAAACCATAGCGGTAATCTGATTGCAAGTTGTAATAGTTTTATTAAAAAAAGTTAATAGTAATATTCTATATAGTAACTGTAATAAATCTTTATTGTAACTGTATAATCCTTTAAAAGCAATACATGAAGTATTTTTTGTCAGAATACTACATGTTAAAGAAAGCATTTTGCAGTATGCCCTTACCGTGATAAAAGTTTCAGCAATTAATCACAACAACATTTTTTTACGTTCATAAACCTACAAATTACTTTGTAGGTTTATGAATGCAACTTTTTTTTCAGCTGGGGTGCCAGAAAAAGTAAAATAATGGACATTAAATTACAAAAATTTTCTTAAATTTAAATTTCTGGTAAATTTCTGTAATTTAATGTCTGTTATTTTACTGTAAATTTCTGTAATTTAACGGCCGTTATTTCACTTTTTTCCCCCTGCTACCCAGCTGCCAAAAAAAAAAAAATTAAATAACAATAAATAAAAATAATAATAATGTTTTTACAGTACATTAAGGTTAAGACACAACACTGTTTCATGTTTGTTGCATCCCAAATGACATGCACTCAACTGTGTTGTGTTTGAGTTTAGTGTTGTCTCAAGTAGTGGCAGTTCTAGTTTAAAATGGCACCCTGGGCGAACCACACCATACGCACCCCTCCTCTTTTATATTTTTATATTTATTTTTCAATAAATATAACAATTTTTAAATATTTATTATTATAGTAATATTATTTTACAATTATTATTCTAATAAAAATAACAAATCAATCCTAAATATTACTGGAAAACAATGTAACAACTGGAGTGATATGCTAAGATCACTTAAGAAATCTCTTGCATGTCATATTAATTATGACAATTCTATAGAATACACATTTTTTTATATATAGAATTATCTTTTGTCTTCAACCCGACTCATGGCAGAGAATTAATGTTATGAAGTCTTACCTCCCTGACTCTTTATCCCTCCTTTCTGCTTTATTAGAGGAACAAATCCCTAAACTAACAAATAGTAGCTTTCATGAATAAAACAGTATTCTCAATTATGAGGTGGCATAATTTTATAGCTAATTTTGAATGCACAATCTAAAATAAATTATCTTTAAAATAAAAAACTTTAATGCCCGATAGCTCCTCTCCTTTCCCCATCTAACTAAAGCTGCAACCATTGAGTCTATCAAGTGTTATATTCCACACTTCGTAAGTACATCATTGGAGTATTTAAGTGCACTTATTCTTTTTAGAATTTTGAATGCACTACTTACACTATTGTTTCTAAAAAAAATTACATGAAATCGTGCACAAGTATGCGATTTGAGATGCACCTATACATTTTCAAGTGTGGCTTATAGGTGTGTAAATAGTTTCAGGGTTACAGAATGTTATTGACATTTGGTTATTTTACAACTTACACAAAACACACTAAGTGACTTAATTGTGATTGTCATCTTGCCTCTGTTTTGAAGGGTCCAGTATAACAGTACTGCTCTTGCTGAAGGAGAGAAAAGAGAATCTGGAGAGCTGGAATAAGAAACTGAACAAAGACTAAATCGGAGATGATGATGTACAGGTTCTCCTACTTACCAAAATCATAGAAATATGTTCATTATTACAGTATTCTGGAGGCCCAGAGCTTGTTGAACGGTGATATTTTTAAACCTTGTTTCTGTTATAGTACAAACATATTTGTTACTAATTTTTATAACAAAAAACTAGTTTCGAAAATGCAAACTTACAGCATAAATGCTTTCATTCATACATATGCTGTAGTCAACTGGTTACAAAGGAAAAATATATATACTGTACTTGCGTATAGTCAAAAATTGTGCATATACTGTACAAACAAGCTATGCAATAAAAATAAATAAGGGCTGAGCACATACACATTTTAACTCAATAAAAAAAAATCATACTTATAAATCAAAGTTATTTTCAAGATCCATCTGATCAAACGTGAATAGGAATCCTACTAGTAATGAGAAACAAAATATAGAAATAAGGTGAGTGAATCATATTTTCCTCCAAAAATCTATTTTAAACAGATTGTACAACTGTGAAAACATACACTGGTTAATATATTTTATCAACATTATTATTACTTTGAGTTGAAGGAACCTGCTGTTAGTCATCTGATTTTGATGGTCAATTTCACTAAAACACACTGATAATGAATTGAGTTTTAGTAATGATGAAATCAACCTTAAAACTTCTGTCTCAGTTCAGTCAGTTTTTGGTGCTTTTTAACATTAACACTACACACCATTCTGTAGATGTGCCTGCAAGAAAGCAAGGTCAAATAAAACAATATTTTGCCTTTATATTGTTGTGTACTAAAAACAATTTTATAACAAATTATTATTAAAACTACTAGTCTTTTAACACAATCTGTCATCACCTACAGTAAGTTGCTCTGGATTAAAGGCTAAACTTAAGGAATGCATGTAAATGTAAGAACAATATTTTTTTAGTCATAATATTAAAAATGGTTGCATTTGTGAAAATGTGTGTATATATATATATATATATATATATATATGTGTGTATATATATATATATATATATATATATATATATATATATATATATATATATATATATATATATATATATACACACACACATATATGTATATATATACACACATATACATACATACAACAGTTCTGTCTGGTTTTTGAATCTGATTGGCTGATAGCCGTGAGATATTGAAGTAATATCAGCACTCTTACAGCCTCTTTACCCATGTGTATTACTCTGCCCGCATGAGTGGCTAGCAGAAGACTACAGTTTGACAAATATTGCAGCTGTTGGATAACATAATGTACATTTTGAGGCTTTTTAGGCAAGAATGTAGTTGTTTAGATTGCATTGCAACAATGCAGTTTATTTATAAGCATAGTGCCTATTTTACGCGATTCAGCCATATCGCACTGCTACTCATGTGATTTTGTTCTTCTACAACAGTTCGACGGAATAATCGTGTATATGAAAAAGCAAAAAAAAATACAAACACAGAGAGTCAAAAAATACTTTTGTATGAGGAACTACTTCCGTCACTTGTTCACATCTGCAGCTGACGTCAGAACAGCAGAAACCATTGCTGTCAACAACGTCCCTTTAGAGCTAGTGTTTGAATGATTCTATAGCGTAATGTCTAAAACGATGACAAAACAGGTGATTTTGCTCACATTTTAAGATTATAAGGCTGAACGGCATGAAATGCCATCAGTCTAAAGACATTTCCCAGTATTTCTCTGTTGCAAATGGGATATCACAATAATTAACCCGGAAAATGCCAAAGCAATGCAAACACAATCAGACTACTATGGTATAAATACAGCACTATAACATACAACACTACAACATAAGAGAGGTCGACTTAGAACGTCACTTACCAGTTTTATAATGATTTGATCAGCTGTAGTTTGAAATTTTCTCCTCTAAGGGCTTATTTTGCTGTCTCTGTTGCTATCTTGTAGCGGAACGTCTACCGTCTTTGCTCTGCTCAGTATGACAGGCTGATGGATGTCGACGCACTGTATGTCCGAAATAATCAATGTTTTAAAATAGACACTGTCCCTAAAAATTAAACTGTGCAGTTGCAATCTAAACAACTACATTCTCACCTAAAAAAGCCTTAAAAGTACATTATGTTGTCCAACAGCTGCAATATTTGTCAAACTAAAGTTAGTTTATTGATCTGCTGTTACTGTATGTGGGCAGAGTGATACACAAGGGTGAGGAGGCTGTGCAAGTGCTGTTATTGCAGAATATTGAATGGTTATCAGCCAATCAGATTCGAGAACCAGACAAAGTATTCAGACACCCTACATTTTTCACTCTTTGTTATATTGCAGCCATTTACTAAAATCATTTGTTCATTTTTTCCTCAACAATGTACACACAGCACCCCATATTGACAGAAAAACAAAGAATTGTTGAAATTTTTGCATATTTATTAAAAAAGAAAAATGAAATATGACATGGTCACAAAGTATTTAGACCCTTTGCTGTGACGCTCATATATTTAACTCAGGTGCTGTCTATTTCATCTGATAGTCCTTGAGATGGTTCTACACCTTCATTTCAGTCCAGCTGTGTTCGACTATACTGATTGGACTTGATTAGGAAAGCTACACACCTGTCTATGAGAACTATAAAGCTGCGGTCACACTGGGCTTTTCCTCCCATAGACTTCCATTCATTCGCATGTGAATGCATCAGAACGGAAACGCAGGGTCATGCAGTGAGTTTCGCAGTTGGCTTCAGTGCAAAGTTCAAGCTTTGTGAACTCTGACCTGCGAAATCGCATCACTTGACTGCGTGAGACCAATCGAGGATCAAAACATGACCTCTCTGGACAGAAATTTAAAACATGGAGCAATCGCTCTCTTTTTTAATGTCTAATCATCTTGTTTAATCCCAAGCCTTTTTGCAGCGCCGCACGACAGAATTTTGCTCACACAAAGCCCGGTGTGACCGCAGCTTGATTCAGCACCAGAATAAAATGGATTTGTCATTAATGCATTCAATTATTATGAATATCAGTGTTTTTTTCTCCTACAAATTGAAGAACCTCATACTGAGCATAAATAAAAGTTGCCAATGCAAAAAAAAAATAAAATAAAAATAACGTTTTTTTGTCACTGTCTGTGAAAATGATCGAAAATTTGATTCTAAAGTTCTAAAATATGGAAAAGATAATGTACATCAAGATAGTTGTTCAGTGAATACAACCGGCTGGATTTGCATTATACCACTTATTACACAGCTACTTGCATCAGAACTAAACAATTAGACACAAAAACATCAATCTGAGCTGTAAAAATTTATTATTCGCCACATGATGCCAAATAGTCAAGTACAGCAGAGTGACAAAAGCATATAGGAGGTTATATATATAAATATGATTATATTCACTAACTCTCACAATGACTCGTGTTAACCAAATGAGCCTGTATTCTTTGATCAGTGATTATCAGGGACTGTAAATTGAGATGTCATGGTTGACTAATCAGAATCAAGTATTTTGAATATAATTTTCTGAATAATATAATGTTAGCCTATATTTAACAATAATTATGAGATTCCGGTTTTGAAAGTTTACATTGATGGTTTAAAGTAAATTAACAAAAGTGATTTTATATGCACATAAAGTATATTAAAGAGATAGTTCAACCAATAATTTAAATTCTGCCATCATTTAATCTCCATTGACTTGTTCCGAACTAGTTTCAGATTTTTTTGTTCAGTTCACAAAAGAAGATATTTTGAGTAATGTTGGAAACCTGTAACATTTACATTCACAGAAGGAAAAACAAATATTATGGAAGACAATGGTTACGAATTTATAACATTCTGCAAAAATTATGTTCAAACCGGTTTAGAAAAAGTCAGCGGTGAGTAAATGACAACATAATTTTTTTGGGGTGAACTATCCCTTTAATAATTATGTTCAGCAATTTAAAAGCAAAGCAAAGAAAGAAAGCATTTCCAAAACAGACATTGCACAAAACTCCCAGTATAGTGTAACTACTGTTCAAGATGAATTTAATCAGTTAATATATTTCCTCTTGACACACAGAAAGTTGAGTCTCCGCACACAGTCAGTGGGTTTCCAAACCTCCTGCGCTCGGTTATAAACTCCACATCTCTGATTCGTAGCAGGACACTGAAGCTCTCCATCTGAAGACCAGGCTTTATATCTAACACCTTCTCCATTCACCCAAAACCAGCTCCCAGCTAGAAAGCGCAGGCCGATCCACAAGTCATCTGTATGGGCTACTGTGCTGTTAATCTTGGCTTCTTCCATGATGTCCTGTGAGTTTATTATTGCCAGACTGAGGTAGTGTTGAGGGCAGTAAAGCAGAGCTTCTTCCCATGTGCTTTCTTGATGAATGACGATCAGCTCAAACACGAACATGCAATAAAAGCGCAGCTGGTCATTGCAGCCTACATTCGATGCTTTGAATGTCTTTTTGTTGACACTTCCACAGTTGCCTCCTAACAAAATCGTTGGTTCTCCATTATCCCAAAATGTTACCCTCGCCTCCTCGCCTGTGGACCAGATCCACTGGTTACGGTTATTCTGCAGTCCAATCCAAAAATAATTCTCTTTAATCAGCGGATTGTTCGATAAGGCCTCCAAATCTGTACCTCTGACGGTGGACAAGTCATCGTAGTTCTGTCTGCAATACGTTTGTGCATCTTGCCAAGACAAAGTCTTATTGATGAAGAAATGAAGTCTGTAGACGCCCAAAGAGACTCCAAAGAGACTCAGAAAAAACAGCACTGCAATCAAAGTCTTCATGATCTCCAGTTCAGCAGTGAGATACAAATAAATGTGGCATTTCACATTGATAAATGTTTTTAAGGACTTGTTACCACACCTCATTCACAAATTTCTGCCACGAACAGACCAATACAAAGCAGAACAGCTCTGACATTGACAGTGACCTCTGACAGGCTCATCATTCATTATATTAACAAATTCCATTCCTCAAAATGTGGACAATACGCCTATTTAAGGCAAATCAGGAGACTTGAAGTATGGAAATGACTATTTTGCTTTCACATTTACCATAAGATGCTGAACTCTGGTAATTTAAAGATTATATAGTTGTTTTAATAAACCCCAAGTTGGATGAATATATATATATATATCTCTGCAATATATTGTCAAAGGTTCCAGGAAATCTGCCATTGCATGCACATGAAACCCTTTATCAGGATTTAATAGGGTTTAATATAGAGCTGCCCACCCTTTGCAACTATATCAGCTTCAATTCTTCTGGTAAATCTATCCAGAAGGTTTAATAGTTTGTATGAATTTTTGAGCTTTTCTTCAGTTGACTATTTTAAGGCGTTAGTAAAGTATCACTGGTATTTAACTGCAGGCTGTTTTGAATAATCTGTGAAAAGGGGAACTGGAAATGCAAATCAAGGTATCATTCAATTTAGAAACAAAAACAGATATTTGCCCAAGGGTTATGTTAGATGAGGGAATTTACAAATTCTTATTATTATTATAACCTTTATTTTACCAGAAAAGACAGATTGAGATTAAAAATCTTATTTACAAGAGCGTCAATCAGTTATTTACAAGATTAGGCAGTGTGCATGTCACAATTGACAGTTAACATGAATCACACGGACAAACAAACTATTCAAAACATCTACAAGCCTGTGTTTAATTTCTAAATCATTTATACTCTTTTTGAAAGCATTTAATGAAATCAATTCTTTAAACTGCAACTTTGTAGATTATTCCATGCAAAAGGTGCTGCGTATTTAAAAGCCTTATTTCCCATCTCAGTCTGCACTTTAGGAACAGACTGTAAATAAATATCCTGTGACCGAAGGCCATAGTTAAGGAAAGGCTTTTTACAAACATAATTCTGTAGATATGATGGGAGGATATGCCAATGCTTGACCCTACAAATGGACAAAGCAGACCAACGTACCCTAGTATACAGCACACAATGATGAGTAAGGGATTTTAAAAAATCTGTAAAACAACATTAAGATTACAAGATTGTTTGTATTTGCACCATCTGAAGACTGTTTGTCCAGTGCAGTGTATTTAAGCTCACAAAGTCATGGTTGCAGATTTGGTGTCTGCTTTGTGACAGAAGTGATACTGTGACAGCAATAGATGGATTAATGACTGCAGAATATTTGCAAAGCAGCCAGATCTGGTAAGGCTTAACCTTAATTTTGATCAAATTAAGATGGTAAAGGGCCTAAAAGAACTCTTAACAGAAGCACAATTTTTGTGGTCAACTTGGTTTAGATTTTTTTAGCAATTGTAGATTTCAAATACCTTTTTAAAAATATATTGCAATACTATCAACAGCCATATCACTCTGCAGCCAAAGAGCGGTTACTCACTGAAGCTAAGCAGTGCTGAGCCTGGCCGGTACCTGGATGGGAGACCCCATGGGAAAGCTAGGTTGTTGTTGAAGTGGCGTTAGTGAGGCCAGCAGGGGTAGCTCAACCTGTGGTCTGTGTGAGTCCTAATGCCCCAGTATAGTGAAGTGGACACTCTTGTCAGTGAGCACTGTTTTTTCAGATGAGATGTTAAACTAAGGTCCTGACTCTTTGTGGTTATTAAAAATCCCATGGACTTAACTTGTAAAGAGTAGGGGTGTAACCCCGGTGTCCTAGCCAAATTACCTCCATCGGCCCTTGCCGATCATGGCCTCCTAATAATCCCCCAGCCACTGAATTGGCTCTACCACTGTCTCTCCACTCCACCTGTCGCTGGTGTGTGGTGAGCACCCTGGCGCTGTTGTCCTGTGGCTGCCGTCGCATCATCCAAGGCCCCGTTTACACTGTCAGGTCTTGATGCCAAATCTGATTTGTTGCCTGTATCTGATTTTTTGGCCTGTCTGTTTACACACTCGTTTAATTGTGACCCATATCCGATTCATGTGTTTACACTTGCCATACAATTTACGACGTCATGCATGCGTAAAGGCGGGTTCTAGCATCTGCTCGACACTAGCCACGATGGAAGAAATTCTCTTGCTTTTAGCTCTGCGAAATATGTGAAGTTTGCCCAACTTTAAAATGATTTTGAGGCGGAAGAGAAGACAAAGGGTCATTATTGCAGCTTGCGCCTATGGTTTATATATGGTGTCCTCCAGCATTCAGAGGAATTTGTGGGTACGAGAAAGATCTCAGGTCTGGTGGGAGCAAATTGTGGCGACTGACCACTTTCCTCCTCAATGTTTCCTCTGTTGTTGTTGTTTACTGTCTCCACACAAGCTCTTCCTTCTACATCATTAAACCGAGAAGTACCACATTGTTGCAAGTTTATTGACGTACAAAACTGAATGCCTCAATAAATCCCATCTGCCTGTTTACATGATAGTCGCATTGTCACATATCCAATCTGATTTATTTCCACATATTAGGAGGCCTGAAACCGCTCTCAGAATATCTGAATGCATGCGTTTACACGCTCATAGAACAGATCCGATCTGTCACATATGAGCAAAAAAAAAAAACAGAATTGGGTCACATTTAACTGGCAGTGTAAACGGGGCCTAAGTGGATGCTGCACACTGGTGACTCTCATGATTGTGAAGCACTTTTGGTGTAAGGCCATACATGATAAATGTGCTATAAATACACATTACATTTACATTACTGTAAATTGTATAATTTTGAGCAAAAGCGACAGTAAACACATTTAAATATTTCTCAATTCTAAATGCTGCTAATTAAAACCTTAGTGTTCACAGAATCATGAATAAATATGTTCCAGTTGCCACATTTATGAATATTCAGAAATGTTTGAGCAACCAATAATCATATTGGAATGATTTTGATGGGTCATGTCAGTTAAGCTTAGCATAACATGATTCAATAACATAAGAAAACAGGATTCTTTCTGTCTAAATGTGCAGTTCTTGGTCACCATTAGCTACAATATGGTGGTATTTTCTACTGTGTATTGTATTCAGTATGAGCTTGGCAGATGATTTCACTTTATGCAAATGTATGCAAATTAAGCAAGCTTCATTTGGACAGAAAATGATACTCGATGTGTAACAAATGTATTTATTTTACACCCTCAGTCACAAAATTGGTCAATCCATTCAACATGTGAAGAATGATACTGGAAGTAGTAACCTGATGCTTTCTGAAGCCATTTTTATGCTCTTCATTTGTTCTAACAGCAATAAAAGAATACTGTTTAACATTAGCATGTGTTCAGGTGTTGTAACAGAAGCAGAGTTTGTAAAGGAGCCCATCATTTGTTTTGTTAAGTGTTTGATGCTAAAGCTTTGATGTGTGAGATGTTTGAGATCACCAGCCGTACGCTCTCGTCCACACTGTCTTCTTCTTGAACTCTGACGAGGATCTCAGAGCCATTAGAGCCGCTGAAACAACACAATCAGATTGCAAATATACCGTCAATCATACAACAATCCTTTACTGCTTGTCATAACTTTACTAAATAAGCAGCACATTTCTTTATTAGTTGGAATCACAGTGTCTCACCTTTGGCTGTAAGCACAGCAGTTTCTGAGAAAGCTTGTTTGGGAGCTTCAGTAATGCTGAACAACCAGTCAATGAACTGATGATGTAAAGAAACACTGAAGTTAGTAAGAGTTTTTTTAAAGCAACGAAGATTTATTTAGCAAGTATGCTGTAGGGAAGAACCATTTATACAGTTGAAGTCAGAATTATTAGCCCCCCTGTTTATTTTTTCCCCAGTTTCTGTTTAACTGAGAGAAGATTTTTTTTTTCAATAACTCATTTCTAAACAATAGTTTTCATAACTCATTTCTAATAACTGATTTATTTTCTCTTTGCCATGATGACAGTGAATAATATTTGACTAGATATTTTTCAAGATATTTCTATACAGCTTAAAGTGACATTTAAAGGCTTAACTAGGTTAATTAGGTTAACTAGGCAGGTTAGAGTAATTAGGCAAGTTATTGTATAACGATGGTTTGTTGTATAGGCTATCGGAAAATAAAATAGCTTAAAGGTGCTAATAATATTGACCTTAAAATGGTTTTTAAAAAATAAAAACGAAAAAATATCAGACATACTGTGAAAATTTACTTGCTCTGATAAACATCATTTGGGAAATATTTAAAACAAAGAAAAAAACAATTCAAAGGGGGGCTAATAGTTCTGACTCAACTGTGTGTCTGAAATTCAAATACTTTTAAGTACTTTCAAGAATCGTGAGACCCTGATATTAACAATTTACCATATACAGTAAATGTTTTTTTTACTGAACAGAATTTTACAACAAGTTCCATATTAACAAAAGTCATGACAAAAAACATGACATGACATGACATGCGTCCACTGCTCATAGGAATATTTCAATACAAATTGACCAAATCTTACTATTTTAATGAACATAAATCTGCATCTACATCAGGAAATAAAAACACATTTCATGATTGGACATCAACCATTAAAACATGCTGGAATAGAAAAATAAATTAAATTAATTAGTTAACTTAATTTTCATATTGGTAAAGGCTACTTAAAGAATTTAAGTTTATAAAATACATCTTTTATAATTTTCCTAACATTTCTCTAATTATTCTAATTTATCTGGTTGACTTTTTTGTCATGTTTTGAAAACACAGAAGTAGTTTAGTGATCATTTTACTGTCTGGTTTCTACAACGTTCACTGAGGAGAAAAAACGTTTAACTTTTTCTTTTTAATGAGAACGAGAATTGATTTCTTATTAATTGTGATAATAATCAATATTGACTGAAATTTCAGAAAACACACCATACCTTCTGTGACTGGGACTTCCAGGGCTCTTTGTCCAGCAGTTTCTTCATACTGTATGGGATTGCCAGCAGGCATGATGCCACTGGCAGCTCAGTGTCCTCAGGGTTGGCATAAAGGCCATGGCAGAGCTCTGTTGACTGAGGCCAGGGGAACCACTGAGCCCTGATGCCCACCAGAAGAGGACCACCATGATCAGCCCAGGACACCACTGCTGCAGCAAACACCCTGAGGAGGAAATCTGTGCCCTGCACACACACGCACGCGCACACACACACACAACTTTGACATCACTTCATATTTCAGTTTCTCGTCAAATCTTCTAACCAATCAAATGCTGTCTCGTATCAGACATGTCCCGCCTCCCTCAAGACGCTTCTCATTTGCTTTTCATTTGATGTGCTTGAGCTTAATCACTCTCACTGGCAGAGCTGTGTTAAAAACAAAATTCTATTGGCTGTTTTCGTATAGGGGGAGAAGCTACTCTATGTCCCACCCTCTCTTCATGTTTCAGTTGAGATTACATCAACCTTGAATAAAACAGCACATTTCAAAGCACTTCACGGGACCTTTAATTATAGAGAAATGCTTTTCAGAGGGAAGCAGCAGCTCTTCAGATAGACACACTCACATCTGATTGTAAAGTGAGTTAAAGCAATGCAAATACCTGTAGAACATCCACACATTTAACAGAGGGAGATCCGTACGCTACATTTCTGATGTGGCCCATTAACTCCAGCAGCCACTCCATTCGTTTTGAGACCCCTGAGAACAGAAACAACACCTCACTTTCTGAAACATAAACATCATCAGTCAAGTTCATCAAAGACCCTCATTTTAACATCTTCATTTAGGGGACATGCTTGGCTTCCTTGAGGCAAAATTGATGAAACCTTAGAATACAATGTTTTTAATTATTTTATTTTTCAGGAAAACCACAGTAATATATTTTGGTTCAACAAAAGACATCATTGTGGTTCATATTTTTTATTAGCTTTTTTCCATTAGAATTTCTACATTTTAATACACTTTCTATTTTATTTTTCAAAACAATTCAATTTATTCAAGATTATAATAGAGCAAAGGCCTTTAAAGATATTTTTTCAAGACGAAAATAGCTTAGATATGCATTAAGATATTATAAATGATTTTTTTCTATAATATTAGGATTAGGTTTTGAAAAAAAAATAAAAAAAATGTAGAAAAAATTAGCAACTGTAATTGATCATTAAGAAATCAATTCAAATAAAATAAGGGAATGTATTCCAATAACACAAAACCCATTTTTACAACTTATTGATATTTTAGTCAGCTGAATTAAATATATGCAGGCATCCTATGATACACTTTTCCAGTAAAATTCACTATTTGTTTATGTATGTATATATATATATATATATATATATATATATATATATATATATATATATATATACACACACATTTTAGTTTATTTTAGGTGTACAGTGCATCCAGAAAGTATTGATAGCGCTTCACTTTTTCCACTTTTTTTATGTTAAAGTCTTATTCCAAAATGGATTAAATTCATGACAATGTGAAAGATTTTTTGAAATTGTTGCAAATTTATTAAAAATAAAAAATCTGGAAAATCAAATATACAGAAGTAGTCACAGCCTTTGCTCAATACTTTGTTGATGCACCTTTGGCAGCAATTACAGCCTCAAGTCTTTTTGAATATGATGCCACAAGCTTGGCACACCTGTCTTCGGAATTTTTGCAGTACCTCCCAAGCTCTATCAGTTTGGATGGGAAGCGACGGTGAACAGCCATTTTCAGATCTCTCCAGAGATGTTCAATAGGATTTAGATCTGGGCTCTGGCTGGGCCACTCAAGGACATACACGAAAGTGTTGTGAAGCCACTCCATTGATATTTTGGCAGTGTGTTTTGGGTCATTGTCCTGCTGGAAGATGAACCGTCGCCCCAGTCTGAGGTCAAGAGCACTCTGAAGCAGGTTTTCATTCAGGATGTCTCTGTGCATTGCTGCATTCATCTTTCCCTCTATCCTGACTAGTCTTCCAGTTCCTGCTGCTGAAAAACATCCCCACAGCATGATGCTGCCTCCACCATGCTTCACTGTAGTGATGGTATTAGCCTGGTGATGAGCGGTGCCTGGTTTTTTCCAAACGTAACGCCTGGCATTCACTACAAAGAGTTCAATTTTAGTCTCATCAGACCAGAAAATTTTGTTTCTTATGGTCTGAGAGTCCTTCAGATGCCTTTTGGCAAATTCCAGGTGGGGAGTAGCTTCTGTCTGGCCACTCAACCATACAGGCCTGATTGGTGGATTGCTGCCCAGATGGTTGTCCTTTGGTAAGGTTCTCCTCTCTCCATAGAAGAACACTGGAGCTCAGACAGAGTGACCATCGGGTTATTGATCACCTCCCTGACTAAGGCCCTTCTCTCCCGATCACTCAGCTTAGATGGCCGGCCAGCTCTAGGAAGAATGTTCCTGGTGGAACATCTTCCACTAATGGGTGATTGAGGCCACTGTGCTCGGTGGAGCTTTCAGAGCAGCAGATTCATCAGAACAGCAATTTCCTTTGTCTTCATGCTTGGTTTGTGTTTTGACATGCACAGTCAACCCTGGGACCATATATAGACAGGTGTATGCCTTTTCAAATCATGTCCAATCAACTGAATTTACCACAGGTGAACTCTAATTAAGCTGCTGAAACATCTCAAGAATGATCAGTGGAAACAGAATGTACCTGAGCTTCACGGCAAAGGCTGTGAATACTTCTGTACATGTGATTATTTAGAATTTTTATTTTTAATAAATTTGCAACAATTTCAAAAAATCTTTTTTCACATTGTCATTATGGGGTATTGTGTGGAGAATGTTGAGGAAATAAATGAATTTAATCCATTTTGGAATAAGGCTGTAACATAAAAAATGTGGAAAAAGTGAAGCGCTATCAATACTTTCCAGATGCACTGTATATTACAACAATATACAACAGTATATATACAATTTTCTTCAATAAATAGTAATACTGTTAAACATTCCTGCTAAATATAATGTTTACATTCTCCATTTTAAAATATATAAAAATGTGATATTTTTAATTAGTATTAAACTTGTACTAAAATTAAAATCGCATTAAAATTGTGTATTATTTGTATTAGGTTTTACATTTTTTTATTTAAATTTTGTTAAAAATTGAATAAATGAAAAACATTTTTGCAACTATTTTATCATCATTTTTTTTCAACTTATTGGCATTTTATTCGGCTAAATTAAATATATAAACACATCCTGTGGTACACTTTTCCTGTTCACTTTAAAATTCACTTTATTTGTTTATGTATGTATGCATATGTGTATATAATATATGTATGTGTGTATACGTGTATGTGTATGTGTGTACTGTTAGTATGTATGCATGCATGTATGTATGTATGTATGTATGTATATATAATTTTTAAATGTGTAAAAAGTTTTTTTAGCATCATTGCTCCAGCATATAATGGATATATAACATTTTCTTCATTAAATTAGTAATATTCAGAAATAAACTAAAACTTAACTGTTAAACATACTTGCTAAATATAATGTTTACATTCTCTATTTAAAAATATATTAAATATGTGATTTTTTTTTAAGCATCATCTTTTTATCCTTCAGAAATCTTTCTTAATACACTGATTTGCAGCTCAGGTTAAATTTCTAATTATTATCAATATTGAAAACTGTTGAATGCATAATTTTTTTGTGGGATGTGAATTTATCACCCATAACTCCTATAATGAAATAATAATAATAATCAAAACACCACCATAGAAAATTTGACCAATTTAGCAAAGTTCTAGTTAACAGCATTAAAATAATTGTACTGACTCCAAACATTTTGAACAGTAATACTTTTTTTTTTTTACATTTTATTTTCTTACCTGTGTTGGAACCAGAGGCGAAGCGTGATTGGTGGAGGCCCTGGAGGAGAAGCCAGCTGACTGGTCTCTTACTGCCCACCTGGAGAATGGTACTGATGACATCATTGAGCCCAAGCAGCGGCACTCTTCCTTTAGAGGTGAGGTAGGACAGAATGAAGGTTGTTTTTTCCACATTAGCCTGTAGAGGGAGCACACACAAAGAGGAAACCTTTAGGCTGTGGTCTCACTGTAAAAATGTACAATCGAATTGTGTTGGGACAACATGAAGGAATTAAGTTTACTTAGTTTTTACAAATTTAAATGTATTGAACATAAAAGAACCCCTCAATAATTGTGTTGTTTCAGCTCATTTTAAATAAGTAGCTTGAACAAACAGCAAATGTCCTTGTTTGAGTGCTCAGTGTTCCTTCCAGCAACTCATTTCACTTGTAAAGTGCTCTGGACTGGCTGTAACATTACATAAAGTACTAAACAGAAGAAGCTGTCCTTTGCACTTGCCATGAATTGTGACTATAAGTTATTATGAAAGCAGAGCTATTGCTGTAAACATTCAACATTTTAATACATGCTTTACATTTGAGGAAAAAAAAGTGTGGATTAAATTTTCTTGCATAATGTGTGCCTCATTACTAAACATCAACCACACATTTAGAACACAGCAAAATAATGTTTGTGGATCCTTTAAAGCGCTGAAGCCTCGAGGGAGGATTGTGTGATAGTGGAAATGAATTCATCAAGCAGAATATTAAAACTACAGGAGAGATGCTATTAAAACAATCACTCTTTATGATGAGCTTTAAAATATTTAACACAGATTATTATTCCCTCTAAAAGCTGACAAATACACATAGATAATAAATAATAATAGAATGTGTATTAATAGTCATTTTTTAGATAACATTTTTTTGCTCATATTAACAAAATGTATAAATAATACAAACAACAGCAAAAATTTCCATCTTTATTATATTTACTTTATTAATAGTTATATATTTTACTTTATGTAAAGACTTTAAATATATGTAAAAATTATTATTTTTATATTTTAATATAATATTTTAATATAATCTTTATATGCTCATAAATAACTCATTTGATAAACTCAATTGAATTGAGGGAAGGATTTCCATCCAACAAATTTGTTTAGCAACAACCAAAAAAAAAACCTATTTACACAATTAAATGCAACTGAGTTGCTTCAACATGATTTGCTCAAATAAAAGTTTAAATACATTTGTATTTTTATTCAACTTAAACTCAAAGGTCTGATGAGATCATGTTTGTCTATTATGTGTTCTACTTTTCAAAGTCTTTAAGCATATCATGAGTTACATATACAGTTGATTGGAACTGATCTCAGAACTAATTTGAGGACAGTTATTCCTGACTGAGCAAAGCAACAAACTGCATTTTGCTAATTAAGGTACCAACATCCAAAGCATGGGTGCTTCTGCAAGCTGGTAATCTCAAAACTCAAAGGATTACATGAAAATCTTCTAAATGTTCAAATTAAAGTGAAGATTCAACTCTAACAAGCCTTTCTATTAACTTTAAACAACAAAGATTACTTTTGTCAACATTTCCCTCTTTTTAATCAATTCCACGCAAAGCATGCTGGGAACTACAAATCCCCTAACCAGGTAGTTGCACCAACACAATTCCTTCATGTTGTTCCAACACAAATGCTTAAGTAAACTTACTGGTTTAAAAATTTAAGTGGAACGAACATGAAACAACTAAATTGGCCAAAGAAATAACAAGAATTGTGTTGTTTCAGCTCATTTTAAATGGGTAATTTGAACTAGCAGCAGTAATCATTTTTTTGAGTGTAACTGTGTGTTAATATGATCCATTTTTTAATGAATGACTGACCGAATCAATAAAAGTCACATTTTTGCTGTCTCAAATAAAGCAATTCAATTGGTTACTGTACTTGCTGACCAATATGCAATCTGTGGACATGATCTAATTTCACAAATGTTTATTTAGATTTTGACCCTAATTACCTTTCATGCAGAAGCAACACTTTTATGAAACAACCCTTAAAATGACACTCATAATGTGGTGTGACATGGTGGATAAATGCATTTGATGATATTACTAGTCAGTTACCCTTTTCTTTATTAACAATTTTTGAAGTTTTACATGCATCTTGTTCTTGCAAACTGAAGAAATTAGGATCCATTTTAAATGGAATCAGATATAAAAACCTATAAATCACAAAGATTGGAGTTATACTGTACCTCAGAGACTTTGACTATACGGTCAATTTCAGAATCGCTCATTTCAGACAGACAAGAACACATGGCTTCATACAGAGCCACTTCAGCAGCCTACAAACACACAAACACTGAAATATCAGCAGCAGAACACACTAAATATTCACATTAACATGTTTGACTATTAAAACCTCTTCGCTTCACTGCACCTCTCTATATTGGAAGTAAATCACTTGCATATGTAACCAAATTTTAAGCCAAATTTAGATTTCAGCAAATCAGTTTGAGATTCAGACAATGCTATCAATATTCTGAAGCCCGACGGTTCATCAGACAAGAAGCAATAATGACTTATAAAGTTGATCAAAATATTGAAATGGTTGACTGGCTAATCATTTGTTAAAAGCTTAATTAAAGCCTCATAAAAATAATTTTAAAAAGCATATAGACTTAAAATAAGTAAGGGTATAAACTATTTTTATATTAAACTAAAACTATTCTGACTGACAGCTAGCTCTCTGCAACTCTCACATGGTCACCCACTGAAGCTAAGCAGGGCTGTGCCCAGTCAGTACTTGGATGGGAGACCACATGGGAAAGCTAGGTTGTTGCCGGAAGTGGTGTTAGTGAGGCCAGCAGGGGGTGCTCACCCTGTGATCTCTGTGGGTCCTAAAGCTACAGTATAGTGAAGGGGACTCTATACTGCTCAGTGAGCGCCATCTTTCAGATGAGAGGTTAAACCGAGATCCCAACTCTGGTCGTTAAAAAATTCCACGATGTCCTTCGAAAAGAACCATCTCCATATCATAATTGGCTTCATCACTCTGTCTTCTCTCCACCAACCAGCTGGTGTGCGGTCTGGCACAATATGGCTGCCGTCGTGTCATCCAGGTGGATGAGGAGATTCCCCCCAAAGATGTATAACGTGCTTTGAGTGTCCAGAAGTGCTTTAAGTGTCCAGAGAAGTGCTATATAAATGTAAGGAATTATTCTTATAATTTTTATTATAATCTAGGCGGTTGATTATCACAATAAAGTATTCCAGATAACCGTGTAATAATACAAAACAACACATTATATATGGTCAGTGTTGGGCAATTTACTTCAAAAAAGTAAAACTGATTAATTTAACATTGTATTTAAATGATTTTGTAACTTATTTACTCAAAAAGTCATTTAATTACTTGATTCAACACTACTTCAAATTCATATAAATCTCAGAGAATAAAAATAAAACTTTTAATGTATGTTTTTTTTTAGCTTTAGTTAAAATAACACATAAAGGCTAAACAAGTGCATCAAAACACAAAAATAATCAAAATAATGACACCATATGTCATACATACAACATACCGACATTAATTTCCTCCTCAATTACATTGTTTATTAAGCATGTGCATTCGTCTGACAAATCTAACCTTCTTTAGTTCGAGTTAGATCGAGTTATTCTGCAAATATATATTTATATAACCAAAAATATACAGTTTGAAGTCCAAATTATTAGTCCTCTTGTGATTTTTTTCTTTCAAATATTTTCCAACTGATGTTTAACAGATCAAGGACATTTTCACAGTGTGTCTGATAATATTTTTTCTTCTGGAGAAAGTCTTATTTGTTATATTTCGGCTAGAATAAACGCAGTTTTTAATAATAAAAAAAAAAACATTTAAAGGTCAATATTATTAGCTCCCTTAAGCAATTTTTTTCCTGATAGTCTACAGAACAAACCATCGTTATACAATGACTTGCCTAATTATTCTAACTTAATTAATCTAATTAAGCATTAAAATGTCACTTTAAGCTGTATAGAAGTGTCTTGAAAAATATCTAGTCAAATATGATGTACTGTCCTCAAGCCAAAGATAAAAGAAATCAGTTATCATGAGTTATTAAAACTATGATGTTTAGAAATGTGTTGAAAAAATCTTCTTCCCATTAAACAGAAATTGAAGAAAATACAGGAAGGATAATAATTCAGGCTAATTATTCTGATTTCAACTGTATGTGTCAATCTGTCTGGTGAGTAAACTGAAAGTGAGAACATACAGGTATAGAATCAGGCAGGAGGTTGTAGATCTTCTCAGCGGTGGAGCATAGGACACTCCAGCAGTTTTGGGGAGGGTTTGGCGCAGTCATGGCTCTGGACAGGCCGTGCAGGATGGACAGACACAGGGACAGGCGCTGAAGACGAGTGAGAGGCTCAAACTGCTGGACTGCCAGACTGTCCACATACACCTGCAGTTTGTCTTCTGCCACATGCTTCATCCAGCAGCTCAGACTCTCGTACAGGTGAGCTCTAGTGCGGAGCTGCACACCACAGACAATACACAGAAAAAACTTATTAAATTACTAACTTATTATTACTAACTTATTAAATTATTCATTAGAATTCAATGCAAAAGTATTGAAACGTCACTAAATTACTGAAAAATCAGCATAATAACATCTGCATTAAGACACTAAATATTCTGTAGAGCTCATATTTCAATAGAAAGAAACAGATACTCACACTGAGGCTGTGAACCAGAGGAGGCACAAGCCAGACGCCCAGGAAGAGTGAGGCACTCTGGGAGGACTGAGTCTGACAAGCTGCTAACTCTAAACAGTAATGCTGCACCTCCTCACCTACGTACATTTACATGTTTTAGTATTCTGTATTATAGTTGCAATTTGGGAAACTCCCTTCCAAATATTCACACAAGGCATCATGGGGTGTAGGAAAAAGCTGGATGGAAGAATCTCACCAAAGCCAAGTCTCATGAGCGGAGAGAGGACGGAGCTCCAGTTGACTGGTGGATACTGGAAATCTGCACCCACATCAGCTAATGCCGAAAGCAGCGTCTTTACTCGCTGTGGAGCAGTGAATTCCGGCCCTGAGCATTCATAATCGCATTAATAGAGTAAACACTTCACCGTTAGACTCCACATTAGACAGACAGTCACCTTTCCTTCCTGCTTCAGTGATGAAGTCCACAGACGCCCGGATCACACTGCTCTCAGACAGATAACCGAAGTCCTGAGGGACTGATGGAGACCAGAGGAAACGTGTGTTTGATTGGGCTTCCGTACCATTGAGCGAGCATTGTAAGTTTATTTATATGCTAATAATTTACTTTATTTGTCTAAAATATATATATATATATATATATATATATATATATTTGTTTTTAATTATTTAAGTAGCTGTAACCCAGCAAAATAAGTGGTTGAAGATGATGACGATAAATAGTTTTATAGAATAACAATTTTTCAAGAAAATTATTTTATTTTTGTATTTTTCATAATTTGTATTTTAATATTTGTAGTTTTCATAATTTGCATTTTAATATTTGTATTTTTCATAATTTGTAACACAGAAATGGTTTATTTATATACTAATAATGTGCTTAGTTTGATTAAAAATATCATTATTATATCATTCATTCATTCTTCTTTTCAGCTTAGTCCCTTTATTATTCTGTGGTCGCCACAGTGGAATGAACCGCCAACTTATCCAGCATATGTTTTACGCAGCGGATGCCTTTCCAGCCACAACCCATCTCTGGGAAACATCCACACACACACACACACGCTACGGACAATTTAGCCTACCCAATTCACCTGTACCACATGTCTTTGGACTGTGGGGGAAACCGGAGCACCCAGAGGAAACCCAGGTGAACGCAGGGAGAATATGCAAACTCCACACAGAAATGAGAACTGACCCAGCCGAGGCTCGAACCAGTGCCATTCTTGCTGTGAGGCGAGAGCGCTACCCATTGCGCCACCATGCTGCCTGTCATTATTATATATTTATGTTAATTGCTTTTAATTATTTTTTATAAATTGCTGCAACCTGGCAAAATAAGTGGTTGAAGATGATGGCGATAAATTGTTTTATGAATTAAAATTTGGTGATGATGATAATTTAACATCATCATCATTAGTAACATTATTAACAATTTAGAAGACAAACAGTTTATTTATATACTAATAATTTGTTTAATTGGTTAAAAATACTCATTATTATATACTTCTGTTAATTGCTTTTAATTATTTTTATAAGTTGCTGCAACTTGGCAAAATAGGTGGTAGAAGATGATGTTTTTTTAGAATAACAATGACTTTTTTTTAATTTACATATATATATATATATATATATATATATATATATATATATATATATATATATATATATATATATATATATATATATATATATATATATATATAATTTATTTTTTCATCGTCAATAAAATATTACACAACAAAAATACTAAACATAATAGTTTGAATTGTAGATTTATGATTTTTTAAGATGTTGTTATTGTTATTATTACACTATATAATTTTATTTGTTCAATTTTTAGTACGATGATGATCATTTATTATCATGTTAATCATCATCATTAGCAACATTACCAATAATTTATAATAAAGAAACCGTTTATTTATATACTAATAATTCGCTTAATTTGGTAAAAAAAAAAACACAAACATCATTATTATACATTTTTTATTTCTATAATTAAAAAATATATTTCTATAAATTGCCGCAAACTGTCAAAATAAGTAATTGAAGATGATGATGATAAACTGTTTTATAGAAAAACAATAAACAACTTATTTTAATATTTATATTTTTCATCATCAATAAAATATCACACAACTAAAATACTACATAGGTTGAGTTGTAGATTTGGGATTTTTAAAAGACATTGTTGTTATCATTATTATTTTACTTTATAATTTATTGTTATTTATTATGATGATTATTTATTATTATCATTAGTAACATTACTTTTAATTTATGATACAGAAAAGGAGGGAATACTGATGTTTTATTATTTTTTATACTGATGTATTACTATTATACACTTTTTGTTTTACTACAATCATCTTCAACACGATAACAATATAAATATTTTACACAAAAGTTTATAAAATCATAATCATAATAACAAAATTATATTTATTCATTTATTAAAAAGTTTTATCATCTAGATTGTAATAATAATAATTACAGTATAATTATTATTATACATACAATAATATTACAAATAATTAAAATAAAATATAATGCATTTAAATTAATATTATACTATTAATAATTATATTTAATATTTTTATTCCTTACATTTATTATTATTATTATTAACCCTTGTGTGCTGTTTTCATTCACTCTTGATTTTGAGTTCTAATCTGGCCACAACTTTCTCTGTTCCAGCAAATTCAATGACTCTCGGTGACGAATCTTATTTTGATACATATTTTTGAAAATTACTAATTCTTCCCAACAGGGAAACCACCAACAATCATCAATGCACGATACGCGATTATATGGTTTCATGGCTTGCCAATCGAAAATTTACATTATAATGGAAGTCAATAGGACAAAAACCGCCACCAACATAACAATTTTCTTACATTATTCTATAATTTTTATGTTGTATTTCTTATTATTTGACATTTCTTATGATGTTATCTTTCTTATTACTACAACAACAACATTAACTACTGACACCACATATAATCAAGCCTGTGTTATGTGTGTTGTAAAAGTGTGTGACCTGCAGTTCTGCTGTGTCTGCTGGACGCGTGTGTCAGATGCAGGTGACCCAGCAAACAGGCTCCGTTAGACTGCAGACCGATGGTTCCTGAGAACGTGATGATCTGAAATACAACACTTCACCTCAGTCACACCACGGTATTTCACCTTTATCAGCTGATGTGAAAAGTGTGTAAATACTGACCAGTGTGATGTGGTGTACGTGTGTGTGATGTGTGTTAATACTGACCTGTGTGATGTCGTGTACGTGTGTGTGATGTGTGTAAATACTGACCTGTGTGATGTCGTGTATGTGTACGTGTGTGTAAATACTAACCTGTGTGTTATGTGTGTGTGTACTTACCTGTGTGATGGCTCTGATGACTTCATTGAGTCTGCTCTGCTGCAGTGAAGTCTCCTCACACTCGCTCTTCAACTGATGGACACACAAACACACTTGCTTTAGTAGAAAAACTGTTAACACACTAAAGAACTGTGTAATATGATGACATACAGTTGAAGTCAGAATTATTAGCCCCCCTTTGATTTTTTTTTCTTTTTAAAAATATTTTCCAAATGATTTTCACTGTATGTCTGATAATATTTTTCCACTGGAGAAAGGCTTATGTGTTTTATTTTGGCTAGAATAAAAGCAGTTTTTAATTTAAAAAAAAAACATTTTAAGGTCAAAATTATTAGCTCATTTAAGCAAAATTTTTTCCGACTGTCTACAGAACAAACCATCTTTATACAATAACTTGCCTAACTACCCTAACCTGCCTAGTTAACCTGATTAACCTAGTTAAGCCTTTAAATGTCACTTTAAGCTGTATAGAAGTGTCTTGAAAAATCTCTAGTCAAATATTATTTACTCTCATCATGGCAAAGATAAAAGAAATCAGTTATTAGAAATGAGTTATTAAAATTATTATGTTTAGAAATGTGTTGAAAAAAATCTCTCCGTTAAACAGAAATCGGGGAAAAAAATAAACAGGGGGTCTAATAATTCATGGGGGCTAATAATTCTGACTTCAACTTTTTATCATACGGACAAAATAAAAAGTCATTTCATATTACGCTCTATACTTGATTTTGTGGGTCATAAAAAAATAACTTTTTCATCATTTACATGCAGGCAGAAACGTAAATAGTGAGTTGCAATCTTGAAAGTACAATGTTTACATTTACTGGAAGAATTGGAAGAGTATGGGAAGAAACACTAGCTCTGCATATACACTATTGCAAAGAAAGATGTCAGAAAAGTTTGTTTTCACATTATTTAAACCCAATACTACCATCATGTGGACAACTACTGTTACTATTTCTACATTCACCTCAGTTAAAGAGACAGTTCACCCAAAAATGAAAATAGGGTATATGCAGAGCTAGTGTTTCTTCCAATACTGATAAACTTCCGGTGAACGGTTAATGTGACTTTTTTTCATTTTATACAGCTCCTTTTACAGCATCGATGTTGTAATGTAATTAAAATATCATTAGTTAAATAGATTTAGGCATTCATTTAGTTGCTCAAGCGTAAAATGAGATGAAAAGCCTTTTACACCCACGCGCCCCGTCAGATTTAGCAGGCTAGTGCAGAAGCTCTATTGAATATACTGGGGTAAAATAAATGTTCATATTTTAAAGACATGGCGGGAGAAAATTTAATTTAATGCAGTGCTTTGTGTATATTCTGAGACCCACTTTATATCGGATATCTATCAGGCAGTGGAGATCGCAGATTCTTAAAGAAAACAGACCTGAAATGCACCAGTTTACATACAGTTCACCGGAATCGCTTGACCCAGGTTACTGACAAATCAAAAGTCCTTCTGCATACTTGCGCATATACCCTATTATCACCATTTACTCACACTCCAGTGCATCTAAACTTATAAATGTCTTTCTTCTGTTGAACACAAATCAACATTTTCTGAACTATGTTAGAAAAAAAGCAGCCGTTGACTTTATTATAAAAACAAATAACACTATACTAAAAAATACTATAAATCAATGGCTGTTTTCTCACCAAATTCTTCAGCATATCTTGATTTATGTTCAATTCAAAAAGGTTTGGAACAAGTGGAGGATGAATAAAAGATGTCAGAAACTCTCTTTATCTCTCACTTAACTTATATAGCAGCTGATATCTAATAAAACCTTACATATACAGTACTGTATGTGCACAAAACGACCAAATAGAGTTGAACTGAAAGCTAATAATGCGTTTCTAAAATCTTGTTAATTACTCCCACAAGAATCTGAAAGGAACATTTAGCAGCTAAATGGCATTCGAGATTTCAGAGAAGAGTGAAAAATCTGGCAGGAGTGCCTGAATGCACTCCAATGTGCTTTAAAGTGTTTATTCAGTGACTTTAAGTCACTTAAAGACACATTAACACACATCTTTTCATCTGCGGGTGGCACAGTAATCCCAGACATGGCAGACCTGCTGTTACTATGGCGACACTTCCTGGCTGCCATCCAAGTGTGCTGGCATTTGCATTTAAAAAGACGAGACGGCATTCACTCAGAGTGTGTGTGTGTGTGTGTGTGTGTGTGTGTCTGGAGAGTAGGTGGGCATGAAGGAGTGTAATTTGCTACACAAAGAGCAGCCTGGCACAGGTGTGGGTGAAAAAGGGCACTGCCCATATGAGGATGGCATTTAACTGCTGCCATTAATGGCACCACAGCATATAATAATGGACTTAATTTAGGGTAGCATGCAAGAAAGTGCTGATTTGTGATATTTCACATTCACTGGGATGGAAAAACAGCACAAAGCATTTAGTCGTTCATGTGTGGAGGTTTTTCTCAATACAGTAAAGGTAACAATAAAAGCACATGGAACAAGCCAAGAAAACTGTTGAAATGTGATTCAGTTTCTATGGATTTATTAGATTGAGAATAGTATTGATTATAACATTATTAATATTGTTATTAACATTAGGCATGCTATAATGATCTGACAATCTTTATTTCAAATATCTAATAAAAAATATGTAATTTAGAGCATTTTCTGTCAGAAAAAAAAACAATAGGTCAGAATAACAAAAGGGTATTTAGGGTTATTCTATCAAATATTATATAAATATCTAAATAATATTCTATCAAATATCTATATATTCTTCTGAAAAAGAAAAAACATTGCTATTATGTCCAACTTTTCAAATGAATGTCTAAAACATTGCACTTTTTTGGTATTTTGTGCAAAAAGAAAAATGCTCTAAATGGCAAAAATTCGACTTTAAATCAGTAGATTGCAGTATAACTATATATCATAAATCCAGAGAAACTGAGAGATATCAAGTGGTAATTGAAAACTGAAACAGGTTAAGGGACAAATATACTGTAACGGCTTGACATAAAAATGGATTACACATTAAAGTACCTGAATTAGAGCCGTCTCTGATCCCACTAATGCAATCAATCCATTGAGGGCAGACAGCCGCTGCATTGTGGGACATCCCTACAGAACCCAAAAATAAATATACATAAATAATCATATATTGTTTAGTTTTTGTTTAGACTAAATTCACAACCTCAGGCAGACAAAAAAAGATACCACTTCAAAGTTATTAGTGGTTCTCTGATAGTGACCTCAAAATTTCAAAAAAGCATATTATTATTTGAATTATTTGGGAATTTATTTTTTGAAAAAAAATACTAAATCTTGTGTATCATTTGATTTATTTTAGAATTTATTTGCATAAAAAATACAATAGGTCAAAAAATCCAAATCAATGTTTTCAGATCTTAGTCACATTATATATTTATATATTTATTTATATATTTATATATTTATATATATATATATATATATATATATATATATATATTTATATTTATATATATATATATATATATATATATATTTATATATATATATATATATATATATATATATATATATATATATATATATATATATATATATATATATATATATATATATATTTATATATATTTTTATTATTATTATTTTTTCCTGTTTCACTGTAGTTTCAGTTTATTTTAAATAATATAAAACAATAATAATAATAATAATAAAATTAGGGCTGGGCAATTTTGCCTAAAATTTAAATCTCGATTCTCCTCGAATCTCGAGGGTGTACATCTAAGGGGACTAATCAAAAATACTTTAGACTGAGCAATCATAGAAGCATCCAAGCGTCTAAGGTATTAGTCAATTACCTCTGTTTAATAATCATAACTGAAGAGAGTGTGACCGTGAGGTATGTCAACGGCCGAGGCAATTCCTCTGAGCGACATGAGCACCCGAATGAACAAATGTATTAGTTATGCAAAAGGTTCAAACCGTTATCTAAATTCTTTCTGATTTAATAATCTATAAAAACCATCCTATATTATTTATATCTTGGAGTCGGATAAAATAAAGAGCTAATACATACAAAGAAATGTATTTATTTTAATCTTGTTTCTGCTGCTTATGGAAAGATAGTGACACGCAAAGACTCTACTGCCGTGCCATTAGCTGCTGTTGTTGGACCAGTGGGGGGGGATCCTTACAAGTACATACATTAACAAAGAAGAATAAATTCTGTAATAACTGTATTGTTTGTTTGTTTGTGTTAACTATAATGTATTGTAAAGTTGTATAATGTATAGTAAATTATGACCAGCAATATTTATATGCACAACATTTGCATAAAACGTGGCGAAGAAGCAACACATTTTGAGCCTATAAGTGAACACTAGCAAATCACCTCAGCCAGTAGGATCTTGGTCCAAGCAGCGAGCAGACGAGGCTGGATGTCCACAGCTTTACCGTGCCCAAAAGAAGAGAGTCCAAACACTGTCTGTCCCAACGCCAGAGCAAAGCCTGGTGTCTAGCAAAGCAAGCACATAGAGTGTAACTGCAATGTTTAGACTTGAATTAGTCATGCACAAAACACGCGTAGTTAGAGTCTTACTGTAAGCCTTGTTCAAATACCCACACTACATTCAAAACTACTTTCTACGTGTATTTCATGTGTTTGGCCTAAGTCTTCAAGTGGTTGTGAAGATTTCTGGTGTGCATGTAGAACTTATTACCAAATTGAGTCAAAACCCATACCCAAATGTATATAATGGTACAGTAGATGACAAAAACAGAGACTATTTTTTTTTACACTTTGTTATTATTGATTTACTTTTCATTTTTGGTCCTTTATTTATAAAATTTTATTTTATCCACTTATTTCTTATTTTAATATTGTTATGGGCTATTATAGATATATAATTTTTTCTTTTGTTTGGAAAAATGGAAATATAAAATGAGAAGTAATTGAGATGTAAAAGGAAGGAAATCGAGATGTAAAATGAGGGAAATCGAGATGTAAAATGAGGGAAATCGAGATGTAAAACGAAGGTAATCGAGACGTAAAACGAGGGAAATCGAGACGTAAAACGAGGGAAATCGAGATGCAAAACGAAGGAAATCGAGACGTAAAATGAAGGTAATCGAGATGTAAAACGAAGGTAATCGAGACGTAAAACGAAGGTAATCGAGACGTAAAACGAGGGAAATCGAGACGTAAAACGAGGGAAATCGAGACGTAAAACGAGGGAAATCGAGACGTAAAACGAGGGAAATCGAGACGTAAAACGAAGGAAATCGAGATGTAAAACGAAGGAAATCGAGACGTAAAACGAAGGTAATCGAGACGTAAAACGAAGGTGTTACGTGTTTAAGTTGTTAAGATATTAAAGAGGATGAAACGTAACAATCAGTGAGTCTACTGATGCTGGATGAAAGAGAATACAACGACCACTTGTTAAGTGAAACAAATTAAGTATTTAATATTCAGTGAATGTCAGACAATGAGAGAATGCATTATAAATGTAATGTTAAATAATCGAATTAAAGAAAATAGGAGTGTTGCCAAAACAAAGAAATAAATATAACAAAACGATCTAACTAAACCCCAACCGACTAAACTGACTAACCAAAGAAAAATGCAGAAACAAAACCGTAATCTTCAGCACATAGCTTAACTAAACTTCATAACCTCAAAACAAAATTACACATGTGGCAACGCCTCCTTAAACTAACTAACAAATAAATATTCTAAGCGGCTCACAATACTAGAGTTCTCGTAAAGTACACACTGTTAGCCATTAGCAAAACACAATCTCATATAATCCAATTCTCACAAAGATCGTTCAATTTCTCACTAGATAATTATTGAGCTGCACAAGCATATCTAACAACGCAGTCTCTTGATAAAGAGAAAACTAGAATACAGCAAATCGTAAGCAAATCATAAGCAAAACACAGATGAACAGGCTGGCCGACACAAGTGAGGAGTCTGGCTGTAAGCCAAGCGCTCCTGAAGAACAGCGCAAGCGCACGGCTTTTATACGGAGCGGACCCGGTTCTGATTGGTGTGTCGATGGTGATTGACAGCTCCTTGGACCAATGGTTGCACACCTAGAACCAGCACATGACACGCAGCGGAAAAGAGAAGAGCACGCAACAACAGAACAAACAAAACATACGTGAAACGTAACAAAGGTAATCGAGATGTAAAACGAAGGTAATCGAGATGTAAAACGAGGGAAATCGAGACGTAAAACGAGGGAAATCGAGACGTAAAACGAGGGAAATCGAGATGTAAAACGAGGGAAATCGAGATGTAAAACGAGGGTAATCGAGATGTAAAACGAGAGAAATCGAGACGTAAAATGAGGGTAATTGAGATGTTAAATGAGGGAAATCGAGATGTTAAATGAGGGAAATCGAGACGTAAAATGAGGGAAATCGAGATGTAAAATGAGGGAAATCGAGATGTTAAACGAGAGAAATCGAGACGTAAAACGAGGGAAATCGAGATGTAAAATGAGGGAAATCGAGATGTTAAACGAGGGAAATCGAGACGTAAAACGAGGGAAATCGAGACGTAAAACGAGGGTAATCGAGATGTTAAATGAGGGAAATCGAGACGTAAAACGAGGGAAATCGAGATGTAAAATGAGGGAAATCGAGATGTTAAACGAGGGAAATCGAGACGTAAAACGAGGGAAATCGAGACGTAAAACGAGGGTAATCGAGATGTTAAATGAGGGAAATCGAGATGTTAAATGAGGGAAATCGAGATGTTAAATGAGGGAAATCGAGATGTAAAATGAGGGAAATCGAGATGTAAAATGAGGGAAATCGAGATGTAAAATGAGGGAAATCGAGATGTAAAATGAGGGAAATCGAGATGTAACATGAGGGAAATCGAGATGTAAAATGAGGGAAATCGAGATGTAAAATGAGGGAAATCGAGATGTAACATGAGGGAAATCGAGATGTAAAATGAGGGAAATCGAGATGTAGAATGAGGGAAATCGAGATGTTAAATGAGGGAATTTGACAACGTCATTTATGCATCTTAAATTATGTGACAAAGCAGTTTCAAATTATTTGCATATGTAATGCAATTATGAAATAAAATATATTGCAGTGATTAGTTAACTTGTATTGGAAAGTTTTCCAAGAAAAAAATCTCACAATTTATTTCCAGAACAGGATGCATGATGGGACATGTTTAAGATATCACATGAGGCCATTGATGAATCGTGAAATTCAGATGGAGGGTAAGAAGTGATTCTTCTAACGGAATCGCTATCAGAACATCCAAATATTTCTGTTTTGTAAAAATGTATTTGCCCTCAAATTTTAATCAAATACCATAACCTTCACATAAACTTCCTGTTGAACGTAAGCACTCCCAAGTGGCCAAGACTGCAAGTGTGTGTGTATGTACAAAGCATCAGTTTAAAGATCAAACTAATTGACCTAGAGGTCAAGTTCTAAAGTATTTTATCTTAGCATATGATTCTAGTTGTGAAACAGTCAGTTCGAGCTCTCTCTCACCTGCTGACTTTCCTCTGTCAGGGTGCGAAGAGTGTTCATGCTTTCCTCTGCTTTACTGGCCTCAATAATGCCTGCGCTAAATGCTGAAATTCCCACACACGCCACAGAATAGGCCACAACCTGACATACACACAAAAATAGACAAAAGACATGTTTGGATGGAGGCTTTTGTAAAAATATAAATATTTTTGTTAATTATTAGTGACCCTGTATCCCAAAACTATCCTAATGCAGGACATTTATTTTTATGGAAATATAAAAATACATTATGAATCAAAAATTTGATGATTTTTATTTGATGACAAAAATCCAGACTATTAAGTAAACATCAAGTTCTATGAAGATATTGCGTAAATTTCATATAGTAAATGTTTGATTAGTAATGTGCATTGCCAAGCATTTGACTTTAATGCAGATTTTCTCAGCATTTAGATGTTTTTTTGCACCGTCAGATTTTTAGTTACAAATGTTCCTGTCCCAATAAACCATTTATTAATAGAAAGCTTATTTTTTCAATAATATAAATCGCAATTTCAAAAAAAGGACCCGTATGGCTGATTTTGTGGTCCTTGATCACATTTGTAGCTTTTCACCAACGCGCTAAAGCCCTGCAGATGCCTTTGTGATGCCCAGTTTGGGAAATTTGGAGTAAAAGGACAGTAGACAAAGCGTGGGCACAATACCAAGCCATTTTTTCCCTGAAGAAAAATGAGCTGAAATGGGCTTTACCTCCTGCATCATGCGGCTATTGTTGCTGCTGTCCTGCAGACTCTGGAGAAGTCTGTCCAGTGTGTGAGAAACGTGAACACGCTCCCGTTCACACTGACTACTGCTACTGAGAGAACTCAAGACCAGACCAACAGCCAACACACAACCAGCACTGAGAGAGAAAAAGAAAGAGAGAGAAAGCAAACACAAGGTTAAGAGGGTTTTAATGCACAGGGCGAGTGAAGAGGATAAATACAAGGTACATACAGTAAATATATGAGCTAAAAAATAACATTTGTGATTAGAAATAAGTCTCTTTTGATCACCAAGACTGTGTGTATTTGATCAAAAATGTGTTAAAGTAAATAATACATTAAAGTGTTAATATGAAATATTTTTATGGTATAAAATTGCAGTTTTCAATAGGAATATTCTTAAAAATCATATTAAAATGACTTCTAAAAGATCATTTACACTGAGGACTGGAGTAATGATGCTAAAAATCCATTTTTGAATATATTCTCAAATTAGGGATGTCCCGATACAACATTTTAACTTCCGATACGATACCGATATTGCAGCCTTCAGTACGAACCGATACCGATATCCATCTACAACCCAACAATGGGACCCACACACTCTCACATTTACACACATACACTACGCCCAATTTAGCTCATTCAATTCACCTACAGTATAGCGCATGTCTTTGGACTGTGGGGGAAAGCAGAGCACCCGGAGGAAATCCATGCGAATACGGGGAGAACATGCAAACTCCACACAGAAATGCCAACTGACACAGCCAGGGCTCTGACCAGCGATTCTTCTTGCTGTGAGGCAATCGTGCTACCGACTGCACCACTTTGACGCCCTATTTATAATTATTTAAGTAAAATAAATATTTTAAACTGTACAAGGGGCAGCACGGTGGGTAGCGTTTTCGTCTCACAGCAAGAAGGTCATTGGTTCAAGCTTCGGCTGGGTCAGTTGGCATTTCTGTGTGGAGTTTGCATGTTCTCCCTGTGTTTGTGTTTCCTCCGGGTGCTCTGGTTTCCCCAATAGTCCAAAGACATGGCTTATAAGTGAATTGAATAAACTAAATTGGCCATATGTGTGAATGTGAGATGTTTCCCAGTACTGGGTTGCAGCTGGAAGGGTATCCACTGCGTAAAACATACTGAATGCTGGAATACTTGGCTGTTCATTCCACTGTGGCGACTCCTGTTAAACAAAGGACTAAGCTGAAGCAAAATGAATGAATGAATGAGGTAAAGTAATTAACATACTTACGTAAATAGTAATTTTGTTATAATTCAGACATAGTAATAAAAAATTTTATTTAATAAAAATGTTTAATAACAATTAAATACAATTTTAATGATGTACTTAATAAAGAATCTTTTTTTGATGTAACTAACCCAACACAGATGATTAAACACACACAAAAAACTAAAATCTACAATCAAGAGCTTAAATCAGCTCAAATCTAGCTATGCCAAACTAAACTTTAGCTAACAAAATCAAAACACACGAACTTGTACTCCAGATTGGGATTGAAGCAACAGACTTCCAGTTGTTCCAGATGTTTCATGAGCAGCTCTGCCACCGACTGCCCAGATATATCACTGCAATAAACAAACAGAAAAAGTCAAGATGTCCACAAGCATTCATCAAACGTGACACAGCTATTAAACCATTCATTTATACAACACATCTGCTGCTTTATGGACAGATCATCAACACACACCTGACTCTCTCATCATGCAGCCATGATAGAAACATGCCCAGAGCGAGGCCGCTGTGAAACTGAAGCGCCTGAGACTCGTCTGCGGTGGTTGAACCCGGAAGACCTGCCGCTAATGTGCCTAGAATAGAGGGAATGCTATCCCTGCGCCACGTCACCAGAACGGGCACCAGCAGCGCCAGTCCCAGAGCGGCACAGGAGCGCGCAATCACACTTGCTGTGTTCTCACCAGAGTATGAGCGCTGAAAAACACATAACATCACGTAAAAATAGTATACAGTGGTAATAACACGAACGTTTATTCATTTAGCAGATGCTTTTATCCATTCCAACGTACAAATGAGAAAAAAGAAACACTTCACATCACCAGAGAGCAGTAATATACAGCACTGTGCTAAAGCATTATACCAGCTTTGTTGGTCTGAAAAGTTTTGCACAATATATAATCAATCAGTCTCTTTTTTTAAAAAACAAACAGAAAAAATAGGAAATAAGTACAAAAGAACTACAACAACAGCACAACACATCCTCTTCAAGCTAAAATCTATGTTTAATGTGGCTTCCCTTGGCACCAAGTACAGCATGAACCATTTTGTTTGAACTGTCCTGACTTTATTTTAAATAATGTGTTACGCAATATTAGGCTGTTTAGCACTTTCCAGAGTTCTTCTTAAGATTCAGAGTGTTTCTTTTTCTGCCCAGATGATCTCAAACAGCCTCTATAATATTCAGGTCTGGACCCTGTGGAGGCCATTTCATGACTGTCTGTATTTCATCAGCTGTTTTCTTGCTTCAAATAGGATTTCACAGATCATTATCAAGCTGAAACAATTAAAAACTATTAAAACTCAAGTCCTTTCCAGAAGGTATGGCATTATGGATTAAAATCTAATCTATCTGTACTTGAGACTCACAATACAACACTCACAATTCCATCAATTCAGACAATATTGCTAACACCACTGGTAGAAATGCTGCTCAAACCAGGAGAAACAGCTTCTCTTCAACATCGTCTTTCACGTGTCCTAAATAAATAAACCAAAATAATTCAAACTTTAACCTAACTCTTATCCTAAAAAACACACATAAACTGAAAGATAACTCATTCACCCTGTATAAATGTAAATTTATTATTATTATTTTTTACCGTTATGACTGGTTTTGTGGTAAAGGGTCACATATTTCCATTAAACCATTAGCAAAACAACAGTTAACGTTGGTCTAAAACATTTGCACAGAACTGTATATAGATGCCATTACAAGTTTAAGTGAGTTTAGCAGTTTTTTTTACATGCACAAAAAAATACATATATAGAGTCGCAGACATGCATAAAAGATATACAGTTCATGTGCACATTTAAGCACATGCATACAGAGAGGAAAAGACTGTATCTCTTACAGGTGGCTTATCAAACTGTAAAGCACACATAATTGCACAATGTTTTCCAGAAATACAGAGTTTTTATAACAAAGTGTCTGGTGTATATGGAGAGAAAAGTGTGTCTCATACGTTTTAATTTATTAATGAGTTTCATCACTAAATATTTAATTTTTTAAAAATAATTCATGTTTGCTATCTAAGGCTGAATTTATTTGTTTAAAATAAATACAATAAAATCAGTAATATTCTGAAATATTATTTGAACTTATTAGTTATTGGAATCTTATAACATATGTAATAATGTATTAGATTGTTCAATCTATGAAATATTTAATATTTTGTCATTTATTCCTGCTACGCAAAGCTGAATTTTAAGCATCAGTGCTCCCGTCTTCAATGTCACGAGATCCTACAGAAAACATATTAATGATTTCTGTTCAAGAAATATTTGTAATTCTTATCAATGTTGAAAGCTTTTATGCTGCTTAAAGGAATAGTTCACCTCAAATGATCCCGTTCTCGACAAACTCTTTGCTGACCTCTGACTTGATTTAAGACACATTTAAAGCGGAAGCTCAAGTAGAACAGATGAGCTAAGATAACTAACTAGTTACCGGCATTTTGCTATCTTCATTTATATACTTTCTAATTAATAATCATTGTGAAAAGCTCTATAAAAATAAACTTGGATTGACCTATCACCAGAGCTTCAGCTATGAATTTTTGTTATAAAAACTCAATCTACTTCACAAGACATTATAAGTACTTTAGAGAACATCACAGTTTAAATTTTTCGAAACATTTGCTATAGAATGTTTTACTCAAAACAGTTGTTATAGTGGCAAGCTTTGGGTCATACTACAAAACAATTTCCTGTATTGTAATACACTTCAAAATGTTGGTACATGTGAAAATATAGACACTGATTATATGCATCACAGACCTTTTTCTCCACACACTTTCGCTGTCCTAATCACTTTATCACTATCTATTGATCTTCCTACCAAATCCTGTATTCTTTGATCCAAATTTCCTAACAAAATGAGTTCCAAGTAGTCTTTAGAACTAAGTCTTCAACAAAATATTTGTCTTCTAAGTCTTTTTACAAAAAAGTAAATGACAAAGAAACAGAAATTCTAAGTAGGCTTTCAGCTGAAATTGCGACCAACTTGGTATTATTTAGTCATTTTTGGTAAGACCTTGTTAACAGTTTTTAAATGAGTTTGCCAGCATGTGAAAAATGTGCTGAAAATGTATCGCTTTTTTCCGCCTGTAGAGTATGATTGACAGAAGTGTTTGGGAATTGAAAAATAAGTTTATTGCATGCCTTTAGTGTGAAAGCAATGAAAAAATAAATCACAATTTGCTACGGATAGACTCCCGTCTGGCTGATTGTGTGAACGTTTTAAACTTGTGCCTTTAGTATTGTACAATGCTTGTTAGCGATGGAAAAAACTGCAGAAACTGACCAAAACTCTTAAACAAACAATGTAGAAAAGCTAGAGGTCACGACTCACATGAACAAACCATGGGAAGACTTGTGCTTTAGGGTTACTGTTACTGCTAACAATGCTGAGCAGAGTGTCAATCACCATCGACAGCCAATGAACTGTGGGAAAGACGTCTGGACCAGCCTACACAACAGAAAAGGAGAGTTTCTTTGACTTTTTGCTACAGTTTTAAACAAAAAAGTTTTAAACGAAAAAGAAATAAGGATGGAAAATAATGATGCACCTCAGGTCCACTTTCAGACTGTGTAGGAAGGTTGCTTTCATATCTGGTTAAGACGACAGCAAGACCACTTAATGCCAGGATAGAGTTACCCTGAACAACCGGACTGTCTCTGTCAATAGAAACAAACAAACATTTCAAAAGATTTTTTTTTTTAACAGACCTACAGAAGCAATGCTGAATGACTTCTATCATCGATGCTGAAAATGGGCTCGGAAAGTTTGTTTGTGAGCAATTATGAGCTTACTTTTGATCAATAAAGCACTGAAAACGCTCTCCTTAGAGACTACAGCAAATACAGATCGTGAATATGAAGCACTCTGTTTAATAATAAACCATTTCCAACAAACAAAAATCAATAGTTGAGCTTTGAAAAGAGAGAACAAGGAGCCTGTGGGGGGAAAAAGCACAAAAGAATACAGGCAGATTTAGTGACTTACTTGGCAGCAGATTTGACCACATCAGTGAGCCGGTCTCTGACCCTGAGGAAAGAGAAAGAGAGAAAGAGATATGATTTAAAGAGCTCCACAGACTGACAAGAAGAGCTTTCATCTCCTCAGGCCATGATTTAAGAGCTCAGGTAGTGCTCGCAGTACAGCGGGTCCCAAAAGTCTTAGACCACATTGAAAATCTGGGATTCGTCCAGTTTAAACATGCAAAAGCAGAAAGATTTCACAATGTTTCAAGAGAAGCCACTTTATGGCATTACATGCGCAAGTTACAATTCTGCAGTAATTCTTGGCGCTGTTTAAAAATTGCTGATGTTATGGATTTCACCGAAACAAAAGATATATAAAAGGTATACATGAATAAGATGATCAGAGTACTTAATTATTTGAAGCCAGATCAGTCTTAAAAATAATACATTTACAAAATATAATTCATACATCCACAACACAATTCACATTTAAAAAAACACAATTCCTAAATACACAAATCCAATTCGAAAATCCACAACACGATTCAAAAATACACAAATCTAATTCATAAATTCAAAATAGGGTTCAAAAATAGACTAATTTAATTTGTAAATTCAAAACACGTTTTAAAAATACACAAATCCAATTCATAAATTCAAAATAGGATTCAAAATTAGACTAATTTAATTAATAAAAATTATAAATAGGGTTCAAAAATAGACTAATTTAATTTGTAAATTCAAAACACGTTTTAAAAATACACAAATCCAATTCATAAATTCAAAGTAGGATTCAAAATTAGACAAATTTAATTCGTAAAAATTCAAAATAGGGTTCAAAAATAGACTAATTTAATTTGTAAATTCAAAACACGTTTTAAAAATACACAAATCCAATTCATAAATTCAAAATAGGATTCAAAAAAAGACAAATTTAATTCGTAAATTCAAAACACAATTAAAAAATGGACAAATTTAATTCGTAAATTCAAAAAATGATTCAAAAATACACAGTTCCAATTCATAAATTCAAAACACGTTTTAAAAATACACAAATCAAATTCCTAAATTTAAAACACGATTTAAAAATACACAAATCCAATTCGTAAATTCAAAAGACATTTTAAAAATACACAAATCTAATTCATAAATTCAAAACACATACAAATCCAATTCATTTTTAAAATATTTACGATTTTTGTATTTACAAACAGGATTTTGTACATGTGAATTTTGCTGTGCATGAATATACATATTCTCTAGTTGTGTCATGTGTTTTGGACCCCCCTGTAAATACTAAAACAGGTAAACAGTGCTACGCTCTAACTCATGAATAAGGAAAAATAGAGTGAAAAAAAATAGAAGTGATTAAGCCCCCTAAATATATGATTTTTTTTTCTCAATATAAAAAAATTCTATATAATTAATGAAGAATCCTTTAAAATATCATTTTTAGTCCCCACTTTAAAAATGAAACATTGCTATGCTTACAAATTATTAAATTAGAAAATGTTGGATTGAAGCTTTCAGGTATGAAACATTCTGTGTCCCAATGTAAATATTACACAAGATGAACAGTAGTATTTTTTAATTAAGTATTTAAAAAAAACTGTATCAAATTATATAGAAATGCTTTCAAATTTTGTTTGGACTCCATGATAAATGCTAATCCAGTTTGTTTTAAATAAATAAAAATACTAATAAATACTAAACCAACAATTTGTTATTCTCAAAAACATAACAATGTAAATGAATAAATACATATAAATAGAAATAAATGAATAAATGCATAAATAAATTAATGAATAAACAGTAAAAAAGTATCTAAAAATAAATACAAAATTTTTAATTAAATTGCAAAATGTATTTTTTTACCAGTACTCTCAGACTTTTGTACTGTTATAATTTACACAACTTACTGCAAAAAACAAAACAAAATTACTTTCCTTTAAAAAAATAGTTTTTGTCTCATTTCTAGTCCAAATATCTAAAATTATTTCAATCAAGAAGCATTTTTAGACAAGTGAAAAAATATTGTCTTGTTTTCTGAAATAATAAATCAAAATTAAGTGAGTTTTTCCTTAAAAGCAGCAAAATAAGACAAGATTTTTTTACTTGTCTAAAAAAATGCTCCTTGATTTAAGAATTTTTAGACATTTGTACTAGAAGTAAGAATTATTTTCAGTACAGCAACAACAGCTAAATATATTCACAAGTTCCTCATATGACAAAAACCCCACAAATTCACCTCGGCATAAACCAACTTTCCCTGACATCTGCCTTAAAGTTCTCCCAGCATGCTTCAGGGCACGTGACCCTGAGATCCCAGGAGAGCAATAACTGTATTACACAAAGACAGCAGAACAAAACCAGAATTGGTGAAGCCGTGGGGAATGAAGCTTCTGGCTGCCATCTGAACATGTTTTACCATCATTCACTCATTGGTCGACAGGCTGTCAAAATGGCGTCCAGCGGGCTGAGTTATGATTTCTGCCAGACTGCGTGCGTGGTTATGCGATAGGGCATATTATAGAGAGGCTTGCGCGAACAATAACCGCCTATACATGCCAACAGATTTGCATGGCGAGATTATATGAATTTGTATAATGGTGATGTGTAAGCGTTTGTATGTGACTTTGAAATGTCAGTCTCCATTCATAGGCCTTTCAAAGTGTCTGAAAAGGCCAGAGCAATCACGGTTTGGCAGCTCCGGATGGTTTGACACGAGCGAGATGTATAAAATAATACCTTCACATTCCTCCCTATGGTGCAAGCTCCAATTACAGTTGACTCTTTAGAGGCTTTCATTACGCTCCGCCATTCATCTTGACAGTTTCTGGAAAGTGCTATGGATTTTTTTGTGTGCTGAAAAGTATGAAAGTAAGTCAACTGAGGAGATTGTAAGAAGTTGTTTATGGTCAGCAATGGAGTCTGTGGTTGTGAGAAGTTTGTTTGAAGTATTCAGTGAGAACTAATGTAAGTATGAGGTAATGTTTACATCTTTAGTTATATAGAATATAGAATAGAATATATGTTTAGAATATAGTATACATGTGCAAAGTGCCTTTTTTGTTTCTTAACACTAAGACAGTTTTATATTATGGTGAAATAACCAACTTGGTTTGTGTGTGAATTTTAAAAAGTGTGCCACATGCCCAGTGTTGCCAACTATTTCCAATGAAAAGTAGCTAAAGCCTGCCTGAAAAGTAGCTAAATGTTGCCAGATATATATATAAAAATCCACAAATTCCTGCATAAATAAATATTTTAATAATTAATAGTGCGGGCTGATAAATATTTATATTAATTGCATGAATGTTGGGGAAATAAGAAACTGCTAAATTGAAAGCTGATTTTCTCCACCCCCATTCAAACGTTAATTCATTTAAGCCAATCAAACAAATTGAATGCAAAATTTTTCTAACAATCAACCAATGATGGCATAAAGACTTCCGATGGTTAACAGACAGCCTCTCATTAGCATGTTGAGCTGAGGTAACGTTTGGAAGTGTGGTGGGGGTTTGAAATCAACTTTGAATTTAACATTTTCTTATTCCCAGACATTCGTGTAATTTATTTAATTATGTAACACCCCGCACTATTGAGTATTTATGCAAAAAAAATTGTATTTTTATATATATTTATTTATTTTATTTGTATATATATATATATATATATATATATATATATATATATATATATATATATATATATATATATATATATATATATATATATATATTTTTTTTTTTTTATTTTATTTAATTTTTTTTATACAGGGATTTATGGATACATTTACTCATTTATTTATTTATTAGCATATTTATTTATTTATTTATTTATTTATTGTTTAATTTATGCAGGGATTTATGGACCTATCTACTCATTTATTTATTTATTTGCATATTTATTTATTTATTGTTTTTACAGATTTCGTCCTCCATAGCAGTGTGACAACAGCTGCGATGAGCGTCAATCCAAGAACCAATATGAGCGCTGAATCTGATGACACAATTCGTGCGACAACTCAAATGTCTGCCGGGAAATGTCAAATCAGTTTTTTATCGTCCTGGTTTTATTACCGAGACATGCTGTGCGCAAAATTGCCGCTACAGATTGTTTATGTTTGCTGTGAGAAATTATTTCAGAACGCAGGATAGTGAAAGTGTCACGGATGGATGATGGTAAACTCCGGGGGAGTTTTCTTCCGTGTTTGAAGTGCCTTCATTGACGTTTAGTCTGACATTATGACAGTTGATATCTTATAGTGTGACAAAAGAGCCGTGATCGTGCAGTCTAACATGCTATAATCACTTAAAAAAAACATTTATTCGTCATCTTCGGTTTTGAAGAATCCCCCATCCACCACAACTCCTTCCCCTCTTTTCCTAGCTAAATATTATGGGGGTTCTCAACACCTTCCTGAGCCCAAACTCTCCTCTCTCCTGACTAAACAGGAGGGAGCCCCTGGCTTGAGGATCCACCAAGCTCAGGGCTCTCTCCCTGGACATCATGCCAAACACGCATTTACCTTATCAAGCATCAGCCAAGTGTAAACTTTTGAAATAGTAAGAGATATGGACCTCTAAGTGGGCACAAAATGAGCGTATGCATTGCTTATTACACACACAGGGATGCGCAGTATCACATAAATATTTTTGAAGTGTTAAAGCATAAAAAATAAAGAAGATCATTATTGTCCACATAAATAAATAAATAAATACATACATAAATAAATAAATAAATAAATAAATAACACTACATTCTCCCATGTCCTCCAGGTAAATAGTGAATGTAGCATAGTGCAACCATAACTTGCTCATAAAGGGAATGCTAGATAAAACTCTGATTGGTTTAATACACATTATGACAACCCTTTTCTGACTATTCATCCTTAAAATAGTAACAGTGTATTCGGACACAAAAGAACTTTAAAGAATATCAAGGCCTACTCTGACCAATTCACCCACACTTGTTTTTCAGCTGCCCCCCTTTTTTTTTTATCATCGACCATGAGATCACATTCAGCTAATTTGTCTTTATCCAGTTAACCAATGGAGAGAACCAACTCTTAAATCTACATTTTGTTCTAGACCCCAATAAAAACTAAAAGATCCATGGTACTTATGTTTCATCACATAAGTATTTCATCACATCAACATAATCTCAAGGAACAATGCCGGTCAGTTTCTAGTGTAGATGTGTGAATCCTACCAGAGCCAGGCATAGTGCTGTTTGTACTGCAGCTCCTCTGGACTCTCTTTACCCTGCTTCTGTAGCATCTCCAGCTCTGCCTTTCGACCCTGGACAATAATTGCATCTAATTTAATCATTTGATTAAAGATCTTTTGAGTAATATATTTAAATCTTACTCCAAACATCCATAATGAAAGCTTAAAAATCACACAGAATCACCTGGAGAAGTGCATGGAAAGCCCGGCTCATGAAGCCTCGCCAGGCCTGAGGTAAGAGCAGAGAGCGATGCCACTCAGATGGCTGGATGTTCACCTGACCGGAAAAACAGCAAAAGATTGAAAGTAAGTGACTTTGAAAGAAATTATATTTAAATTGTAATGCGTTCATAAATTATGATATGACTTCACTGCCTTTGATTGTATTACTTTTTACTCAAACAAAGAAAATGAAACAAAACAAACATAAAGAGTTGTAACTGTGCTTATATGTTATCCAATTAAAAAAAAGTGAATCTAAATAACATTTATTTATAAGCAGACAGGAACACCAAACTACCAGTATCAGCTGATATGTCTCTGAATACAACTTCACCGATATATCAGCCAATAATCAGAATTGGTTCATAAACAGCTATTTCTAAAAATCTACTGACATTTCGGCACAACACCCTCCTCAGTGCTTGACACAATCTTCTCACTCCACCCTCTTATACCTTATCTTACAAAGTTATGATTAAGTGAATGATGATAACTCAAATGTTATTTTCCTCTATAATGGAGATGATGCTTTTACAGGTGGAGGAAATATTTCTTGCGTTGTTAATTATATTAAAACAAAAACTTGATTATTTTTAACTAGGGCTGGGCGATTTGGCCTAAAATCAAAATCCTATTTAATTGAACATCTTAACTGCATTTAATGATCGATAATCTTATTTATTTATTTATTTATTTAGTGCTTTTGCCCTCATGGTTCACTGACAAGTTTTCTACAGTAAATATGTTCACATATTACAAGCGAGGGGGTGCCAGCACCTATTAAGGGGGGTGCGAGACATTGAGATGTGCACTCGAGTAAATTATAATGACGATTTTTATGCGTTCACTAGACAAGAGGGAATAATATGATTAACATTAGTTCCACAGCTAAACATCAGGCACCTGTAGAGTTAATACGTTCCAGTAAAATAGATACAAATACAATGGACCGGGTGCTTTTTAAAATGAATGACGGTGAATGAATGAAAGTCAAACTGTGGAGCCTTCTGACAAACAAGTGCCCTTCTGAATCAAATCAGCAGGATGCCCATCTGGATCTTTCGCTTACTTTGAAGACACTACTGACTATGTTTACATGGCCATCAGTAATAGTTATTGAATGCAGGGTGCATTACTTGACAGTTAAGATAATTTAAGGAAACACACACTACAGTATGTGCTATCTGTGATTATTTATTGAACATCAACGTTGAACAACTGAAATTAAAACACACATTGCCTAAAACGCGGCTCTCTACGCCGGCCCCCGTTGTCGCCGCTACCAAACCGACCAATAACAAAGCTTGCACTATGCATCGTTGTGACGTGTAAGTACATTTTTTTGAGAGGTGCACGGGTATGCAAAGGTTTCGCCGGACTCTACACGTGCCCTTGGCAGAAGTATAATGTCAGGATAATATTATAATAATAATAAATATTAATCATAATATAATAAGTATGAATCAGCCTTAACAGAGCGGGGTCAAATGACTCCACACACAGCAGGGAAAGTAATTAAAAAAATTGACCTGGAAAAATTTGATTGATTATACGTGTAGGTTCTGAATGTCGATTTCGATTACTTTTTGATTAATCGCCCAGCCCTAATTTTTAACTATTGAATAGTCATTTAACTAATGACACAATGTAATTGACTGTGAAATAAGAGCGTGGAGTGACAAGATTGTGTCACGCACTGAGGAAGGCATTGTGCCGAAACGTATGTGTTTTTTATCTCCTACGAATGTAAAATAAAGCTATATAAAGTAATTATTTAACAAGTGAGAATCATGATCTTCTGAATGATAGTATTAACAAGATTAACACACCAAAAATAAAACTAAAACAAATGCTAGCGCACATTGCAGACTTCATTACTTAAAATCTACTGACCAATTTCAACATTCTGAAATTAATTACAATTCATTTAGGAGAAGATATATAAGACAGAATACCAAACTATCAGTTTTCGCAGATGTATTAGTACCGATAAACTGACTGCTGATATTTTGATCAGACTATCAGTCCAAGTCTAAATTTTAGAATTAATTATCAGTAATTTAAAGGAAGGTATAAAAGGCTAAATCACTAAGCCATTGTTATCATTTATTAATTCATTTTCCTTCACCTTAGTCTCTATTTTAGAGGTTGCCACAGTGGAATGAACCACCAACTATTGCAGCATATGCTTTATGCAACGGATGCCCTTCCTGCCACAACCCAGTACTGGGAAATACCCATACACACTCATTCACACACGCACTATATTATGGACAATTTAGTTTCTCCAATTCACCTATAGCACATGTCTTTGGACCACAGCATGTGAAGGAAACCCACACAAATAAGAGGAGAACATGCAAACTCCACACAGCAATGCCAACTGACCCAGCCGAGACTTGAACCAGTGACCTTCTTGCTATGGGGTGATGGTGCTAAACAATGACTCACCGTGCCCACCACCATATTTGTCTGAATAATAAACTATCAGTATCAGCAGAGAATTTTGAGAGCAATCCATCTTTAATATAAATATATAAAAAGCTTATTACCAAATATATATATATTTTTAAAAAAATTCTAAAACATGAAAAATAAATCTAAAAAATTTTACTGTTATAAACAGGATGATTTATTTACTAAAATAAAATAATAAAAATAACATGATAGTATTATTATACATATTATATACTTTGAGTTCACTTGTATCATAAGGTACCTCGTGAATGAAGGTTGCTAACATTTGTTGATAACTCCGCCCTCTGCTGACAAGGAAGCGGGTGATTGGCCGTCCGTCTTTGTCAGTTTGAACAGGAAGGTCATAACACAGTAGAAGCCCAGCTGAAACCATTTAAAATGTTTATCTAATCCAATCAAATGGGATTTTTTTGTTGTTGTATTTTTACACAAAACAATAAGTTAAATACCTGCTAACCCAGGCTTCAAACCCGGCTGCTTGTTCTTCTCATACATTTTCAGCATGAAAGAAGGAATTCCAGATACTGTTTTTCCCTGGTCAGAGCGCAAATTCCCCCCAGTCAGAGCAGAATGGTACACACCGCGAGGCATCTGCTTCATCTCCTGCCTCACTAGAGCTGTTAGGAACGTCTCCAGGGCTGCATTACACCACAAAATTCATGAATTAAGTAGCTTTTTGATAAAGGTTAAACTATAAATCACATCAGCATTCAAATAAATGCAACAGAAGCCTATAATAAAAAGAGATAAGCCTATAACGTGTCATTTATTAAGGAGATTTTATGTTCCATGTTGTGCTTTTAGGACACTCAAAGCCTCGGATCTAATTTTGCTAAGTTATTCTGAATAAATTACATGGGTAAAATTATGTAGATATGGTAATATTGCATAACACTAAGTGTGAAAGGATCACACATTGGGTCTACGGTATGTAAAATCGTCATACACAAAATCTGTCCTAATTTCTTTCCACTCCCAGATGGTTTGTTATTTAACCAGATAGCCGTCAATGTGTCCTTTATATAATCTTACATAAAGAATGAGCTGGACGGTTAGGTAAATGTTAATTAAAAAGCCCTATTAACATTTGGGGGGATTTTGGGAACAAAAGAAAAAAAAAGTAGTCCTTTTTATGAATGCTGAAATATTGACGGTATAGTGATCATTGCATTGACCCAATGAGAGACAACACTTCCTGATATACGCACCAAAAATTCTCTCAAAAAAATGAAGGAAAAAATTTACTTACATGAAACAAGCATGGACACAACCGTCTATTCCAAAGGTTTTTAAACTGTGGGGGGGCGCCAGCACCTATTAAGGGGGGTGCGAGACATTGAGGTGTGCACTCGAGTAAATTATAATGACGATTTTTTTGCGTTCACTAGACAAGCGGGAATAATATGATTAACATTAGTTCCACAGCTAACTATCAGGCACCTGTAGAGTTAATACGTTCCAGTAAAATATATACAAATACAATGGACCGGGTGCTTTTTAAAATGAATGACAGTGAATGAATGAAAGTCAAACTGTGGAGCCTTCTGACAAACAAGTGCCCTTCTGAATCAAATCAGCAGGATGCCCATCTGGATCTTTTACTTACTTTGAAGACACTATTGACTATGTTTACATGGACATCAGTAATAGTTATTTGCCTTAATCTGAATAAGACAATAATGTAATTATGTGAAGTGCTTTTTTAATGTTGCGTCACCAGGCTATCCACGTTTCCTGCAGTCTCATGTAATTTTGGGTGTTTCATCTTTAATTTCTCGACTTTAACTGCAGTTCGGCAGTTTAACTTTCACTCAAGAACATTTCATTCATGCCCCTGGGGTATTTGACGTGAATATGAAGGACTGGTGGAAGAGTTGCTTTTATTGAAACCGCATGTTGAATGGAAAGATAAAAACTTCCGCATTTCGTGTGTGTTCATGTGCGGTCCTTTACTGGCAGGCGTGTGTGTGGATCTTGTCACAAAATGTGGCGCAGAGTCCTACATGATGGTAATAGTTTAAATGCGGTGTTTACTTCAATAATGCCCCAAATATATGCATACTCCAAGTCTTAATTCCATTTCTGTTTAGTTCAGTTATGACTTTAGTCAGATTAAGGTAATCAAAAATCGACTCTTAATCTGAGTAGTGTCTTAATCGTATTGAAGTATGTAAACATACTTGATGTTCGACTCAACCACACTGTCAGGGCTCTCCGAATTTGGCCTTGCGAAGCAGCATTTTCTGAATGTACGTACATAAAAAGCAAGTATGCTATGGCTCATGCTTATTGACACTGGAAGATGATTTACGGTTAGTCGTGTGAGGAATCAAACCACAGATTAGCATGTTGTCCTCACAGAAACAGGCTCAGCCATCACATTGAATGGGGGGCAGGGCGCGAGTGAAATTGGACAAACTTTAGGGGGCGTGTGTCCTAAAAGTTTGAAAACCCCTGGTCTATTCAATGCAGACCAAATGAAAGGCTGACAAAACTAATCTTTTTTTCTGATTTACCTGCTGTAGAGCTGCGTTATAGATTAACTAAATAAATTTAACACTGTCATTGAACTAAACTGAGCTAGTTGCACTTTACAGTAAGGTTGTATTAGTTCATGTTAGTTGATGCATTTACTAATATGAACAAACAATGAACAATATAATCATTACAGTGCTGTTGGTTAACATTATTTATTGAAAATACAGTTGTTCATTGTTCATGTTAACTCACGGTACATTAACTAATGTTAACAAATGTGAATTTGGATGTTAATGATGCATTAGTAAATGTTGAACAATGATTAACAAATGCTGTACATGTATTGTTCATGATTAGTTCATGTTAGTGAACACATTAACTAATGAAACCTTATTGTAAAATGTTACCACTGAGCTCAATAAGGATATTACTGCTCTTTTTGACAATAGACTTGAGAATTATGATGTTTTAAAATCCTAATTGAACAACTCTGCAAAATTAAAACTTTCAGTTTTTTTATCCGTATTTTATATAATTCTCTTTTGAATTGATTCTGAGTTAGTTTTTAACAGCAGATGGTGCTCTTGGCTAGTTTTTAATCTAACGCTCAAACGCTCACGAGGCTTGTGTTTGGCCGAGTCATGTAACTTAACTTTTATATCACGAGATTAATGTGAACACAGCTCACTATGATCACTCTTGTAATTCACTTAAACCTTTTCTAAACGTATGAATGATTATTTAAAGTTCAAGCGGTTATTGTATGGAATTGGAAGCAAGCAAGAATGGCTGCTTTCAAAACATTGCGAAAAGTGCCATCCGCTGGTAAAAACTAAGCTCAGAATCTATTCAAGACATAATTGCAATGCATTTTGAAAATCTCAAAATCAATTTCTCAAATGTTTTTTTTTATTTTTTTTACCAGCTCTATTTAATAATGTCAATTACAAAACATAGCCACAATTTGCAAAAGACGATAATTACTTGAGGAAAAGTCGAAATTTCACAAATTAGGTGAACACATTTGAAATGATTCTAAAGAAGCTTGGCAATTTTTAAAGATTTTGACCCACATGTGTTGGTTTAACTCTTACATGAGTAAAAAATGCTATATTTAAATGACAAAATGACTAAAAATTAGTGTTGGGTATCGTTTGGGGTTATTTCGATACCGGTGCTAAATCGAAACTTTTAAAACGGTACCAGAGTCACAAAATTACGGTGTATGACTCTAGAAAAATCTTTTATTTGACAAACTCTTTTAAAAAAAATCATTTTAAAAGAACAATATAATTAAAGATTAAAGTAAACATCAATTCATATTTTATATATTTGAATTACATTAATATAGTTCCTTTTACCATTTGTGGAAAGGCTGTCATCAAAATACTGAACCGTTTTTCTAGGGTTGGGGCTTGTGACTATGTTTACATGGTTATCAGTAATCTAATGATTTTCCTTAATCTGAATAAGACAATACTATGATTAAGACGTTTACATGAGTTGCTTTTTGAATGTTCCTTTCATAATCCCGTCTTACATGTTATAGTACATAGATCGATTAACGTCATTGCGTCACTACACTATCCATGTTTCCTCCAGAGTTTCATGTAATTTTAGGTGTCTCATTTTTAATTTTTCGACTTTAACTGCAGTTTCACTTTCCTTCAGGAACATTTCATTCATGCCCCCATGACAAACTGAGGTATTTTATGCGAGCATTAAGTAAGGACTGGTGGAAGAGTGCTCTTTTAATGGATTTGGATACTGCATGTTGAACGGAAAGGAAAAAAAAAACTTTGCATTTCACGACGCAGGTGTCTGTGGTCCTTTAAGGTAATCAAAAATCCCTGTTTACATGGTAGTCTAGACCCTTAATCAGAGTATTGTTTTAATCATTTTAAAATCGGAGCATTGGTGTCCATGTATGTACTCATTGAAAGTGCCAGATAATGCTGCAATCTTTCAGAGACAGAGCATTCCTCTGCCTATAAGTTGATTCCATGAGCCCTCAAATCTGTCAATAAGTTTGACGTGTTTCCCCCCTACACGCAACTTTTATAAAGCATCTGCTTCACGTTGCTGTGTCAGAATCCTTGCGTGTAAAATACGCAATCATGCGTGTGGATCTGAAGAAAGTCGCTCTCGCTCACCGAATGCGATGTACTGCGTGTGTTGCTTGCGTCCGTTCTCTAAGCAACAAGAACAAACGCCTGACATCGCCTGTCTGTATTCCTCAAAGTTGTTTAAAATGAAATGTTTAGAGATGGCGTACCAACGCGTAATTCATATGCTGATTCGGTCCGGTACATACCGAATACAAAGGTACCAGTGGTATAATGGCACCGGCTTTCGGAACCCAACCCTACTAAAAATGGTATTTTTATCAGTAAGTGGTTAGAGGCTTACTAAATAACAAATAATGTCTTGTTATACAAATCCCCAAATAGCACCTACTTACTAATTGTAGCTATATTCTTATATTAATACCTGGTAAAACAGATAGAGGTGTGAGAGAAACAAGCTTCACATATGATGCTCCTGGCACTGAAAGATCCTCTTCCTCATTCTCTTTCTCATTTTCCTTCCCTTCATCCTCGACTTCAGGCTGCTTGGGTACAGGCCTGGCCTGAGAGAAAGATCACATAAGCATTACACACAGACTAAATAAATAAACACAAAAACAATATGAGGACATTTTGTAGATGTTCTCACCTGCTCTGGTAAGTGCAGAATGGTGTGAGATGGTTCGGGGTATTCAGATAGAGCTTTAAAACCCTGGCTTGCAACCTCTGAGTCCTGATGAAGCCAGAAAAAAACTTCAAATATTACTTTTTGTTTGTTTTTTTTCACCAAAGATATAGTAGATATTGGGCTGTCAGGATTATGACATTTGGCTGATGGTTAATTGTCTAAGAAATAATTGTGATTATATTTGAAGTGTTCAGATGCAAAAACCTTGTTTGAGAGGTTAAAAGGTTACCATTTCTATCAGGCTCCTGTGTGTAGGTTCAGTAATTTTAAGTTTATTGAAGAGACTACACTCTTTTAAAGGTCTTTAAAATGAAATAACTCAACATAAACATAGGAGTCAGAGAAAAATACTAATTTTCGATGGACATTTCAGACAGCACTTCAACTCATTTATTAATTGTCTGTTTTGAGGCCAATACAGTAAGGTAATATATGGCCAAATATGAACATGTGCTTTATATAGAATTATAATAAATATAATTAATGTATGTGCGCAGTTTTGTAATCAAACTGGTTGAAAATGAATAGGAAAATGGACACTTTTGCAATATTTTGAAATACATGTTAAGCATGTGTCAATATATGACATACTTTTTATATTTGAGAAACCAAACATTAACTTGTATGAGTTAAGCATTTGATTTGTCTATACAGCGGTTGGATAATGAAACTGAAATGCCTGGTTTTAGACAACAATATTTCAATAGTATGGTGTAGGTTCTCCTTTTGCAGCCAATGCAGCATCAATGCATCTTGGCAATGACAGATATAAGTTCTGCACAGTGGCCAGAAGGTTTTTGAGCCATTCTTCTTGCAGAATACGTGATGCTGGTGGAGGAAAATATTTCCTGACTCGCTCCTCCAAAACACCCCAAAGTGGTTCAATAATGTTTGGATCTGGTGACTGTGCAGGCAATGGGAGATGTGCAATTTCACTTTCATGTTCATGTTCATCAAACCACTGTTTGCTGTGTGTATTGGTGCTTTACCATCCTGATACACAGCACCGCCTTCACCATACAGTGTTTGAACCATTGGGTGCACATGGTCCTCCAGAATGGTTCAGTAGTCCTTGGCAGTGATGTGCCCATCTACCACAAGTACTGGGCCTAGGGAATGTCATAATACTGCAGCCCAAACCATTACAAATCCACTCCCATGCTTCACTCTGAGTATGCAACAGTCTGGGTGGTAACCATCTTAGGGGCTTCTCCACACCGTAACTTTTCCAGATGTTTAGCTTAGTCCCTTTATTCATCAGGGGTTGCCACAGCAGAATGAACTGCCAAATTCCAGCTGCAACCCAGTACTGGGAAACATCCATACACACTGATGCACACACATACACTACGGCCAATTTCGTTTTATTCAATTCACTTATACCACATGTATTTGGACTGTGTGGGAAACCAGAGCACCCTGAGGAAACCCATGCAAACACAGGGAGAACATACAAGCTCCACACAGAAATGGCAACTGGCCAACGCGAATCAGCGACCTTCTTGCTGTTAGGTGACAGTGGTAACCACTGAGCCACCGTGTCGCTCTATTGTCACTTTACACCTTTAAAATATTTAAATAATTTATTGAATTCTGTAAACATCAAATACTATCATGTAACATATAAACACATATATGTTTGTGTGTACATAATATAAATAAGCAATATCACATGAGTAGCACTGCGATATAGCTGAATATCAGTACTGGTGGCATATGTGCGTAGGCCGCAGTATTTGTCCACAGTATAGTGAGTTTGGTCTTCTGCTTGGCGTGATACACACAGAAGCTGGATGAGTATATATTACATATATATATATATATATATATATATATATATATATATATATATATATATATACACATACATACATACATACACACACACAGTTGAAGTCATTCTTAGTCATAATTAGGCAAGTTATTGTATAACGATAGTTTGTTCTGTAGACAAACGAAAATGAATATAGCTTAAAGGGGCTAATAATTTTGACCTTAAAAAAAAAAAAAAAAAAAAAAAAAAAAAAAAAAAAATCGCTTTTAAAAAATTTAAACTGTTTTTATCCGAAATAATCCGACTTTTTTGCAGAAGAAAAAATATTACCAGACATTCTGTGAAAGTTTCCTTGCTCAGTTAAACATCATTTGGGAAATATTTAAAAAAAGAATAAAAAAATTCAAAGGGGGGTTAATAACTCTGACTTCTTTATATATATGTGACATGTACTGTATACACAAATGCTGTACTAGGCATATTTGCTACTGAAAAGCTATGTTAGAATAGAATGCGCACACACACACACACAGTTTTGGGCTTGACTGTATATACCTATAAATACACTGACAGGCCACTTTATTAGGTACACCTGTCCAACTAAGTAAATAAAACAGAATACAGTCTCTACAAACTATAGTTCTTTTTAAAACAATAAGGGAATTATGAATAATTATTAATTATGAATAAGGGGAAGAGAGGGTAATATAAAAATACAAATGAATAGGCCTATTAAATACAAGGCAATAAGAACAAATTTTAGGAGTTTAAACATCACTCTTTAGGCGAGTGTAAAACCCAAAACAAGGTGTTTTGATTAAGTCTTAAACAATGATTAAGATTAGTTTGGATCATGAAAGCATTTTCAAAAAAGCACTTTAATCCAAAAAGATTGAACAAAAGGACATTCCTAAAATAAGTGAGCTACACTTTAAGTAGAAGTTTCCCAGAAAGAGCAGGTACATCAATGTCACTTTTAAAACAGAAAAAAAAAAAATTATAATCATATTAATCATTTTATAATTATTTAATAAAATATTTTTTTTTACTTAATTTGATAAGAAACATTTAGGGTGGCAGGATTAATGATGATAATTATTTTATTTCAATTCTGTAAGACTTATTTCAGTTAATATTTAGGTTATTCACTAAAATATATAATTTAAATCGTTCATGGAGCTGAATGCAGTAAATAAACTGGTGCAAACAATCTAGACTTTATAACCAAATAATTTAACAAAAGATGATTACTGCAGTAAAATACGTGTAGTCTTTTAATAAGCATGATGTGTACAAGATAGAGAGGTTATGAAAAGTTAATTGTTTGGTTTTGAAGTTTGTGAAACAGCATTTGTCCAATAATAAACCCGAAACACACGTGGTTGTTATCATGTGGTGAACTCAGCCAATCGTATAATGTCGGTGTCGTCATCGCAGCTCCAGCAGCCGCTCTTCAGATGCTGCATGGGCTGAGTCAGTCGTCTGATCTCGAAGCACTGTCGCGGTACTTTGATGCCATATATGACAGTCACGTGGCGTCGGCGCAGCATCAATCTGGACAAAATTTCTAATCAGCATACACTGCTTTAAGACAAATTTTGATCGATCTGCGCAGCGCTGCATGAAGTCGAATGCACCTATGGTCAGGACAGTCTGCTGCAGTTCAAACAGACAATCAGAATGGAGAAGAAAGAGGATTCAAGTGACTTTGAACGTGGCATGGTTGTTGGCTGGTCTGAGTATTTCAGAAACTGCTGATCTGCTGGTATTTTAACGCACAACCATCTCTAGGGTTTACAGAGAATAGTCTGAAAAAGAGAAAATATCCAGTGAGGGGCAGTTCTGTGGGCGCAAATGCCTTGTTGATGCCAGAGGTCAGAGGAGAATGGCCAGACTGGTTCAAGCTGATAGAAAGGCAACAGTAGCTCAAATAACCACTCGTTACAACCGAGGTATGCAGAAGTGCATCTCTTAATGCACAACACGTCCAATCTTGAGGCAGATGGGCTACAGCAGCAGAAGACCACACCGGGTGCCACTCCTGTCAGCTAAAAACAGGAAACTGAGGCTACAATTCACACAGGATCACCAAAATTGAATAACAGAAGATTGGAAAAACGTTACAGGATCTGATGAGTCTTGATTTCTGCTGCAACATTTGGATGGTAGGGTCAGAATTTGGTATCAACAACATAAAAGCATGGATCTATCCTGCCTTGTATCAACAGTTCAGGCTGGTGGTGGTGGTGGTGGTGTAATGGTGTGGGGGATATTTTCTTGGCACATTTTGGGCCAATTAGTAACAATTCAGCATCGTGCCAACACCACAGCCTACCTGGGTATTGTTGCTGACCATGTCCATCCCTGTATGAGCAGTGTACACATCCTCTGATGGCTACTTCTAGCAAGGTAACAAGCCATTTAATAAAGTGCGAATCATCTCAGACAGGTTACTTGGACATGACAATAAGTTCACTGTACTCAAATGGCCTCCACAGTCACCAGATCATAATCCCATAGAGCACCTTTGGGATGTGGTGGAACAAAGGATTAAGGCAATTCTGAAGGCAAAAGGGAGTCCAACCTGGTACTAGTACGGTGTACCTAATAAAGTGGCCAGTGAATGTAAACATACATGCCACTGAAGGTGATTGAAGTTTTGTAACTAGAGTTAATAGTAAAGTGACGGCGTACAAATGAAATTTAAATATCAAACTCCAGCAAAAACATGACGAATTTGGAAGTAAAAGTAAAAGATTTGAAAAAAAAAAAAAGTAAAAAGCTTGCTTGCTAAAACAGCATCTTTGTATTTCAGGTTATTTCTTCCCCTTTTACAGTAGTATTTGAACCAAACCAATTTAAAACCAATCAAATAACCACAATTAGACAGCCTCTGCACAGAAGCAACTAAAAGACGTCTACCTATACACAGGCACATAAAACGGCACAATGACTTTTAGAAACTATTGTTGGATGACTAGTAAACCGTCCTGCCCATACCTACTCTTCATTACCATTTGCAAATGTCAGCACTCACCTGACTAAGAGCGTAGCCCCATAAAACACCCACTGCCTCGCTTCTAAATTTCTGTAAGGGAAAAGGACATACAACCTGAAGTCATTTGTCCTGCAGAGTATATGAAATAAGGAGCTAGAAATACCACACATATATAGCAATGAAAAAGTGCGGTGCTGGTCTCATACCTCATATTCCTCTGTTTTGACATTTAACGCTGGTACTAATGCAAGAAGTTCAGCTATGGCCTTCAGGACCAGCGGTCTGGTGTCAGAAAGGAGCTTAGGAGAGAGAGCCTTCCATGTGGAGCAAATATCAACTACCTGAAGGCAAAAATACGAAAGGAGAATGTGTATGTTTAATGCAGTGTTACCTTATTGATTAGCCTGTACACTAGAAAAACATGTCCTGTCAATAAGCTGATTGGTGTGCATGTGAATGTGTTCAGAGCGAATCTCTGAAGACTGACCTCAGCTCTACAGAGCTCCTGTAAGGCCTGCAGTGCCAGAGCCGCAGGGGTGGCCTGGTCTTTCCTGGAGAACTGCAGCAGTGTGTCTCTGATGGCAGCCAGCATGTCTCCTCCATGCTGGTACGGCCTGGAACAATACAGAGAATGAATGTAATCAAACCAGTGCAGAGATGTTCTGGAAAACTGTGTTGATATGGTCTTAAAATGTGTAGCAAGCATGAACAAAGCATTACTTGATTTAATTTGGTAATGCTTTATAATAACTGCACACTATGTTTTATTCATTAAGCATTAGCAAATAGCTAAATCATCACTTATTAAGTATTTATTTTCTTATTTATTTATTGCCACATCAGCAACTTATGGCTTTTTCATGACAAAATGATATACATAAAAATATTACATGATAGAAACAAATACTTATTACAATAAAAAGTTACTTAGATTAACAGTTGAAGTCAGAATTATAAGCCCCCCATTGAATTTTTTTTTAAATATTTCCGAAATGATGTTTAACTGAGCAAGGAAATTTTCACAGTATATCTGATAATATTTTTTCTCCTGGAGAAAGTCTTATTTGTTTTATTTCGGCAAGAATAAAAGCAGATTTTAGTTTTTGAAAAACCATTTTAAGGTAAAAATTATTAGCCCCTTTAAGCTATATATTTTTTCGATAGTCTACAGAACAAACCATTGTTATACAATAATGCCTAATTACCCTATCCTGCCTAGTAAACCTAATTAAGCTAGTTAAGCCTTTAAATGTCACTTTAAGCTGTATAGAAGCGTCTTGAAAAATATCTGCTCAAATATTATTTACTGTAATCATGGCAAAGATAAAATAAATCAGTTATTAGAAATGAGTTATTGAAAAAAAATCTCTTCGTAATCAGAAATTGGGGAAAAAATAAACAGGAGGGCTAATAATTTTGATTTCAACTGTATATATAGGATAGAAATAAATAAAATTCACACAAAAATATATTCAAAGTTAAATGTGATTTTTCAGTTCAATTTTTGATAAATAATTTAAGATTCTTTCTGGTGGTACCTTTTTAAAAATGTCCATCAAAGTACTCTCCTTAAAAGATTTGTCTAATGATATTCAAACTTCCACATTCCAGCAAAATATGTTTCATGGTAAGAGCAGCTTGGTAGTAATTACATTTAGGTGGTGCTTCATTATTCAGTAAATACAAATGAGTCAATCTAGAATGTCCAATTCGACATCTAGTATAGACAGTTTGTTCATGCCTGGTCTCAAAATTATAATATTAAAATGAAGTCTTTCATTTATTTTTCGGGTTAATTTAATGTAATTTATTACTCATGCAGTTGTCCCATTCCCTTTAATTATTAAGCATTAACTCTACATTAGTAGACATTTGTAAACAGTTTATAAATACAGCTACAAATACTGTGTTCTTGACTTAAAAGCACATTAATAACGTGCTTAATGATTGTATTTTCATACTTTGTTACTTAATTTTTCACTACTAAATTATGTATTGCAGTATTTACTAACCATTTGTATTTAAGAGTACACTACCTGACAAACGTCTTGTTGCCTATCCAAGTTTTAGAAACAACAAATAATATCTTGACTTCTAGTTGATCATTTGGTTTCAGAAGTGGCTTATATGAAAGGCAAAGGCCTCTAGATTACACTTATTTTACCAAAATAAAATATGATCATGCCTTAATTTTTAATTATTTAATTAGGACAGTAAGTTCTGACTTTGCTTAGACAAAAGTCTTGTCACTTAACATAAATAATTCATAGTATAGTATATACAAGTCATGGTGCAGTGGAAAAAGAATTAATATTGTGTATGACTCCCATGAGCTTGGAGGACTGCATCCATACATCTCTGCAATGACTCAAAAAACTTATCAATAAAATCATCTGGAATAGCAGAGAAAGCGTTCTTGCAGGACTCCCAGAGTTCATCAAGATTTAAGATCTAACCCTAGACATGCTCAATAATGTTTATGTCTGGTGACTGGGTTGGCCAATCCTGGACCCTGTTGACCGTCTTTGCTTTCAGGAACTTTGATGTGTAGGCTGAAGTATGAGAAGGAGTGCTTTCCTGCTGAAGAATTTGCCCTCTCCTGTGGTTTGTAAGGTAATGGGTAGCCCAAATGTCTTGATGCGTCAGGCTGTTGGTGTTGCCATCCACTCTGCTAATCTCTTGCACGCCCCATACTGGATGTAACCCTAAACCATGATTATCCCTTCACCAAACTTGACTAATTTCTATAAGAATCTTGGGTCCATGCAGGTTCCAATAGGTCTTCCGCAGTATTTGTGATGATTGGGATGCAGTTCAACAAATGATTCATCTGAAAAATCTACCACTTTTCAAAATGATCAACTAGAAGTCAAGTTATTATTTATTGCTCTTACAACTGATAGACAACAAAACTTTTATCAGGCAGTGTAGATGGTGTTTTTTTAAATATCATTCAGAATGAGTAAAGTAAATGATTAATTAAACTATTTAAATCAACATATATACACACACACATATACATATATATACATATATACATATATATACACATGCCTACATATACATACATACATACATACATACATACATACATACATACATACATACATACATACATACATACATACATACATACATACATACATACATACATACATACATACATACATACATACATATATATATATATATATATATATATATATATATATATATATATATATATATAAATATATATATATATCATTATTCAGGCATATAGTAATGCTTACTCTGTATGTCAATAAATTTGCTAATAACACAAATTTATCCAGTTTCAAGTCTAAAGTGAGAACTATTTATGTTTCAGAAATGTCTTACAACACATATGTGAGTGAGCAAAATCCAACTTTAAGGTTTCAATATCAAAAAGTGGTGCACATACATTGCATGTTGAATTTTTGCAGGAATTACAGTATTCCAGGGGCTAATGGAGTTCTGTGTCCTATGTGAAAGAAATTAAGCACAATGTTTGGTGAAGCAGACCTCTCTCTGCAGATGTCTCTGACACAGGCAGCTCTGGCCAGGATCTGCTCCCACTGCGTATCTTTCCCCATGACCACAGAGGATTTGTCAGGCTGGGACATCAGTCTCTGCAGGTCTGGATACACACGGTCCTGTACAAACAGCGTCAAGAGTCACAGAAACATCTCTTTGCAAACTGAAGAAATCTTCCGATATATCAAAAATACTGGCATTACTACAATAGTAAAACATGGCATTGTTAAAATAATAACATTTGTAATACTATAATACAATAATCAATCGTGCGTTTTCAAGAATGATTTAAAGGTTCAACGTGTTTCATACTATATATACAATGCATATGCATAATGATAAATGCAGGTAAATTTGGGGTGGCATCTGATTTTAATAATGAAGCAGTGCATCATGACAACAGACATCTGACTCATCATAAAGAAGAGTAAACCACACCTGTTTTTTCCACAACAGAGCCAAAAGACGCAGAGCCACAGGCCTCAGTCTAGATGAACTGCCCACAGTCTGAAGGACATGAAGCACCTGTGGGATACACAACTGCAAGACCAAAGCAAGGACACACACATCAGAATAACACTGAAACATTCTGACCGGTGAACACAGCTGGACACATGCAAACCAGCTTAGTTAATACATGCTATGCTTTAATGATGTTAATGCTTTAGCAGTGAACTACAGGAAAGGTTTTGCTCTGATGAGCTCTTAAAAATAAAATTATCTTACAGATATTGAGAAGGCTAAAAAATGTTTTTATGCACTTGTCCATTCTGAGGGCTGTTTTGTCAGTCTAATGTTGAAAAAACATCTAAAATATGTTTTGGAGTGTTTCTTTTGTTGTGCTTCATCCTTTTATGCACATTTTAAAGGGTGTTTTCATAAAATGATATTTCTCTAATTCCCTGATTATATATAATTTTTTCATTCATTCATTCATTTTCTTTTCAGCTTAATCTCTTTATTAATCTGGGGTCGCCACAGCGGAATGAACCGCCAATTTATCCAGCATATGTTTTACGCAGCGTATGCTCTTCCAGCTGCAACGCATCACTGGGTAACATCCATACACACTCATTCACACACATACACTATGGACAATTTAGCTAACCCAATTCACTCATAGCGCTTGTCTTTGGAATGTGGGGGGAAAGCGCAGCAGCCGGAGGAAACCCACGCGAACACGAGGAGAACATGCATAGTACCCACAGAAATGCCAAGTGACCCAGCCGAAGCTCAAACCAGTGACCTTCTTGCTGTGAGACAACAGTGTTAACCACTGAGCCACCGTGCCAACATAAAAAACACGATATGATTAAGAAAAAATACATTTTGAAAAATGGAAATTAAAGCCACAAATAAAAGTTTCTAATATTCCATGAAAAATATTTAAAGATTCCGAGACCCGTGGAAACCCTCTTCAAATTGTTTTCTAAAATATGAAGTGATAAAAAGAAACACCTCAAATCTTCCCTGGACATAAAAATTAGATAGACTAATATAAACCATAAACGTTTTTTAAATGATCTGTTTTCTTGATAAAAACTTTCAAAATCAGAAAACATTCGCTGAAAAAGCATGTAATTATTGAGTTTCAGTATTCTCTCATGAGGTAAAAGGTTCATGCTGTGCATCGTAATGGCTTTACCTTATGGGTTCCCAGTTTGGGCAGAGTATAGAGAACAGAGAGAGACAGAGCTGGATCAGACACTCTGCTTAGCTTGAACATCAGCACAGGGAGCAGACACGGAACCTAGAGGTACACATCAGACAATTAAGCAAACATTTAAAACACATCTAGAAAATTTAAAAAGGATAAGTTGATTTTTTTTGTAAATTCCATTTTTTTTAAATATACTTACATTAAACAAACAAATTTAAAGTGTAAAGTACTGCATTTTTACCCTGCAAAATACATTTTATTCATGTTAAAGTCTGTGTGAATTGGACATTTCTGAGACTTTTATTTCAGTAGATTGATGTACATTCATTCATACTCTTGTCGGCTTAGTCCCTTTATTAATCTGGGGTCGCCACTGCGGAATGAACCACCAACTTATCCAGCATTTGTTTTATGCAGCGGATGCTTTTCAAGCCGCAACCCATCTCTGGGAAACATCCACTCACACTCATTCACACTCATACACTACAGACAATTTAGCCTACCCAATTCACCTGTACCACATGTCTTTGGACTGTGGGGAAACCAGAGCACCCGGAGGAAACCCATGCAAATGCAGGGAGAACATGCAAACTCTACTACTGTGGCCAACTGACCCAGCTGAGGCTTGAACCAGCGATCTTCTTGCTGTGAGGCGACAGCACTACCTACTGCGCCACTGCGTCGCCTCTAGTTTGATGTACTTCCAACGGAAATGGAATATTGAATAGGAGGCAGGGCTTTATTTTTGTATCCTTCCCTTGTAGTAAATGGTAAGTGGGGCGTGGTTAAGAATACCCACTTGTTAAGTCATATGGAATACTGTTTCTGGGTTCAAGCTGCTACTCAGTTGAATTGAGAAAATATTCATTTATCATTCATTTTGGTTGAATTTAAACAAAACGTTTTGTAATGTTAAACTCATTCATTTTCGGCTTAGTCCCTTTATTCATCAGGGATCGCCACAGTGGAATGAACCGCCAACACAGCATATGTTTTACGCAGCGGATGCCATTCCAGCTACAACCCAACACTGATAAAGTAATGTTAAACCTAATTTGTTTATTTAAATTCAACCCAAATACATTTTTTACAACCACAAACATTTCAGATTTTGATTTCACACTGACTTTAAAGATAAAAAAAATGGACAAAAAACATTTGATTTTTCTTTTAAATTTGATCAATTTTATAAATGATAATAAAAAGTATAATAATAATAATAATAATAATAATAATAATAGTTGCGGGTTGTGGCTGGAAGGGCATCCACTGGGTAAAACATACAGTATGCTGGATAAGTTCGCGGTTCATTATGTTGTGACGACCCCTGATTAATAAAGGAACTAAGAAAATGAATGAATGAATGAATGAATGAATTATAATTGCTGTTTTTTATTATTTTTGGTAAGTACATGAATAATAGCTTATATTTTGGACTGAAACGGCGAATATTAATTACAATGATGAAGGGCAGAGGGCTACAGAAGAACTGCTGTCTGGGCTTTCACTGCCTTTCTACACCTCCCTTTCTTCACGTCTTCATACTTTTCCTGTGTAATTTCATTTTATTACACAACTTAATTTGTAAATTAATTATATTTATTTTCTTTTCGTATATACGTTTCTTTGGTTGTTACCAACATCTGGTGAAAATTTCAAGTCAACAGCACTTTTAGAAATATATTTTTTGAGAAAAACGGTGATGTGTTCAATACTTAATTCCCCTACTGTACTTGTACATAAGATGAAAACAGTTTCTTACATTTTCCATCTACTTTCCAAACCTTGAAAACCCAACACTGTAATGCACTTCAGACAAACATAAAAGCAGTGGAATATAAACAGGCCTTTAATCAAGATTTAAATCTGCTTCAAAAATCCAAAGTCGCATGTCCACAGTTTAGAGAACTTGAACTTAAAAAGCAGGAGTGCAATAGAAAAAAGTAATTGGTTTAGGAGCTGGTGATTGGAGAATGGTGAAGGAGCTTAGTAATAAGTCCATGAAGGGCTTTAAAAATTAATGATATTGCAAAATCAATTCACAAACTTACTTAAACTGTAATAATATTTCACTTTATTAGCATGTTTACTGCACTTTTGTCACATAAATGCAGCCACGGTGAGCATTCACATCAATCATACACTAGTATAAAGTATTTCAATTCAGTTTCTAATAGATATGTAATGAATTCATGTGTAACCATCTAAAAATCCCTTTGTGGGAGAATAAATGAAAGATCTGACGAGGCTCTTACTGACAGTCAATGTTCAAATTCATGAACGAGATCCAAACATTACTGTTGTGGAATTTATAGTTGATTACCAGCAATATACTTTTACATTTACCCATTTAGCAGATGCTTTTATGCCCATAATAATCATCATCTCAGATTTATTTTCATTAAGCTGACAGTAATGAAATGAATCATCTTCAGTCGCTCAAAGGGCATTCTTGACATCCCATGCTTTCAAAAAGCTCTTCAGAGAATTTAATTAAAAATGAATGCATGTACAGCGAACGTGAAGACCCTTGAAAAACACAATGTGAAAACCGCAAATATCAGAAGAGAAAAACGGGTTCATAAGCATGCAATGCAGAAATATAAAAAAGCAAAAGCAAGAATTTCGGTTTGCTGCACTGCTGGGTTCCACACAATTTCTTCATGTTGTCACAAAATCAATTGAGGTAACTTAATCCTTTTTAGAAATTTAAATGGACTTAATGTAAAACAATTGAGTTGTCCTTAAGAATTAAACTTAAGAATTGTGTTCTTTCAACTCATTTTAAATAAGTCATTGAGTGTGTTGCTGCAAAGAAATAGAATTAGTTTTTCCCAAATCATAGCGTGTTAAAATGAACTTGTCTTTGCACATTGGATGAGGATTCGATTAGAAATACAAGGTGAAGCAGTCTGAATGATTGCTATCTAACCTGCACTGTAAAACCCAAAAAGTTAAGATAACTCAAACCATTTGAGGAAACCGATAGCAACAAACCATTTAAGTTCAAAAACTAATCCTAATGAGTACTGTGAACTTAATCCAGTTGAGCAAACGACGCAATTAAAGCAAGTAAAACCCAATAAATGAAGAGTATATATATATATATATATATATATATATATATATATATATATATATATATATATATATATATATATATAAATATAAATTCAGCAATAATAATTTTATCTTTTTCATATATTATTACCATCAGGGTGCAAATTATAGAGGGGGTTTTGGGGGATTGACCCTCCTGATTAACGCTTGATCTCCCCCTGAAGGACATCAAAGCAAGATGGGTGGGGGGAAGGGGGTTAGACCTTTAATAGTAAGAAATAACTTTCTCTTATCTTTGATCTATATCTTAAATATTAATAATTAAAAATGTATAACATAAATATACATTTGATCCCTCTAAAATGGTGTATACCATTGTGAATGCATTATCGCACCAATCAATGCTAGGAAAAATATCATTCAAGTCTGAACCTGGCAGTTCTACAGCACCGATAGACGTATTTTCAATAGTTTTCAAAAAACCCATTTCTTGTAAACTAGATGTTTATATCTGCATGTAGCCTAAAAACATTAGACACATCATATATAGTTTGACCTACAGTAATTTCTAAAATAGTCACTACATATCCTTCAAAACACTGGAAAAGTATACATTTTATTAATAAATTAGATGTAATTTAAATACATTCATAAATTTGATTCAGTAAAGCATGTATTACTAAACTACAACCGAAAAAAGTTGACCCCCTCCACCCTCCGATCGTCAATGTATAAATCGCACACTGACTAGTATTATAAAAGATTATAGATTGATAGATTACAGATGATAGTTTTAATAATCATTTGAGGCCATCACAACTGAAGCCTCCAGCCTTGTGTTCAACAGCTCATAAAAGTTTTAAACAGAAATCATCATTTTTGCCTACCCCTTTCTATCCACAATGAGCAAACACACAGAAGAACAGGCTTCCGAGTTCATAAAACAGAGGCTAAAACAACAGATAATCAGGAAAATCCGTCATGACTGGCTACCAAAGACATGCCGGAACTCATAATGTAAGGAGACGGGCTCATCTCAGCGAGGGGCCGACAGAGGAGGGTGCAGGGCCAAATTCTTATTCTTCTCACCCACCTCATTCCAGTTAAACCGAGCAAGACTGTCACAAGTTATCCATCTCGTGCAGCCAAAGAGCCCTCGGCTTTTTGAAGTTCAATCCAACAGTTGCTGCAATCCTTTCCAACTGTCTGACTAACGCTTCGTTTCTCTCTCTTTCTTTATTTTCTCAAGCTGCTTTCTGTAGCATAAACACGGCTTCCATAATACTAAAAGACTGGCCCAGGGCCCTGTGTTTTCCCCCAGCTCAAGTTAAATAAAAATGAAAGGTATGCTTGAGTTGAGGAGAAACTGAGGGTCTACAGTGAGCGGTGATGGACTGCTGAAAACCTGCTCACCTGAACACTTCCTGCGCCTGAATCGTGGATTATACACTCAGATCTGAAGACATACGCAAGAGACGCTTCGCTAATGCAATTTAGTGTTTTTGGCAGAGAGTGAAAATGTTTTGCTGTGACTGAAGGGGTCTGCTGGTTTATATCTGAGGCTCTTGATTTGGACTTTTCCACAAGGCCAATGTTGTGCATGAATGAGTTACAAGCAAAACTGGGTTTAAACACATGAGGGAAAGACAGGTCTTTGGTGGAATCTGTGTCAGAACGGCCCAATTTCTGTCGTTTGTGATGCAAATAAAATTGTTAACCAACTTAAACAACTGTAAAGCAAAACAAACTTCATATCAATTGCTTTTGTAAAAATTCTAAATGGAGTTTGCATGTTCTCCCCGTGTTCGCATGGGTTTCCTCTGGGTTTCCCCCCACAGTCCAAAGATATGCGCTATAGGTGAAATAAATTAAAGCTAAATTGGCCGTATAGTGTATGAGTGTTTGTGTTTATGCGGAAGTGTATGGGTGTTTCCCAGTAGTGGTTGCCGCTGGAAGGGGATCAGGTGCTTAAAACATATGCTGGAATAGTTGGTGGTTCATTCTGCTATGGCGACCTCAGAAATAGAGAAATAGAGACTAAACCGAAGGAAAATTAATAAACGAATGAAAATTCTAAATGACTAAAAATGAAATGCATCAATAAAAATATAAAATACACTTCAGCTTCAATATTTCTCACTTACATATAGTGTTGGAACAATATAAATATATAGTATTTATAACTGACAATTACTTGAAGCTTTTTTCTTAAGCTGCTTTAGAACAATAATTATTGTTGACTTAAATTATTATTAGCTTAAGCTTGACTATAAAACCCTTAACTAAATAGTCATATAAAAAAATAAATAAATACATACATGAATTAATTAATAAAGAAAGAATAAATTCAAAAATGCATAATTAAAGCTTTAAAAATGTTAACCTAATAGAACATATATATATATAGCTTGTTAAAGAATTAACCTAGCTTGTTAAAAAATTTAATATTTCTCAAGTTTAATAAAGCATTTTTAAACTAGCTTGTCTAATTAACATAATTAATCTAGTTAAGTTAAATTCTTCATTAAACATAACTTGAGAAATACTAGATTTTTTATTGATAATTTTGTCTTCAAAAATTATGGGTTTGTTCAAATTTAGAGTTATATTATATGCATTTCAGTTTTTTTTGTAATATATATATATATATATATATATATATATATATATATATATATATATATATATATATATATATATATATATATATATATATATATATATATATATATATTAGAAATATTAGATTTTTTTAACAAGCTAGGTTAATTCTTTAACAAGCTAGGTTAATTGGTAAAGTCATTGGACAAGATTTGTTTGTTCTGTAGCCAATCAATACAATATTGTATTATAATTGCTCATTGCTCATAATATTGACCTTAGCAGTTTTTACCTTGCTATTTTTAATTCCAGCCAAACTAAAAGAAAGAAGGCTTTACCCAGAAGAAACAATATAGCAGAAAATACTGAGGAAAAAATTCCTTGCTCTGTTGAAAAAGAATGAAAATTTCTCTGGAAGGCTAATCATTTTGCCTTCAGCTGTACTGATGATTTAAATAGAACATTGGTTGTATACGAAGATTGTAATTCAGATATGCATTTCAAATATTAAACTCAACCCCAAAAATGTCTTTCCCCAGATGTTCTGGTCTAGCCAATTTCTCAATTTACTTGTTTTTCGCAAATATAATCACGTGGAGCTTACAATGAACAGAAAACAAGAACACCAAACAATTACTTGCTAAATCAACAACATTAATTATACAGAATTTTCAAACCTTAATTCTATATTCCCAGAAGTCTCAATGTTTTTTTTTAAAACAAGCAAGTATTTCAACTTGAATTAAAATAGAGGGTTATTTAGCATTTCTTGTGATTGCGAGAGGCCATCCAAAACACACATAAATAATCTGCCGTCTTTCCTGATTGCACTTTAAACTAAATGCTGGATCTTTCCATCCCCGGAGAAGATTTTTAACCCTTGGAGAAAAGACACCATGGCAGTTGTTGTAACCTCTAAATCGCAGATTAACCCCTCAGCATCCCATTTACAAAACCCTCGCCGAAAGACGAAAGCAGAGAAACGGCCTCTGAAAGCACCACAACCTCTGACCTCCAGAACAAGCCAATTAACAGACATAATGAGCAGAGATACAAGAAAGAGCGGAAAACAAGAAAATGACTGAGACTGAATCTGAAAGAGAGAGAGAATGAGAGTAGGGCTGCATTTATTTGATCAAAAATTCTGTAAAAAAAATAGTGCATATTATTAACATCTAAAATAACGGAAAGAAATGTCAGTGCCGAAAACGGTTGAGTTGTTGGATTTAAAAACCTTGATTCATTTACCATTAAAACTCTATGCTCAAAAAAACATGTCAGGCACATTTAGACAACTAATCTTTTGATGAAACAATTAAGACTCCTTTTAAAGATCAAAATGCAGCCCAGCCAACGAAAATTCTGTCATCATTTACTCTTTCTCCATTTGTTCCAAACCTGTTTGAGTTTCTTTCTTCTGTTGAACACAAAGGAAGATACACTGAAGAATGTAAAAAAAACAGCCATTGACTTACATAGTATTTATTGTTACTACTGTGTACAGTACAACAATAAACAGTACAGTTTATTCCAACTTAAGAATATCTTCCTTTGTGTTCAACCAAAGACAGAAATTTGTAAATGTTTCGAAACACTTAAGTGTGAGTAAATGATGCGGAATGTTTACATTTTAAGTGAACTATCTCTTTAACAGTCACTTTTGGTCTTTATATGTTGCCAGTTGCCAGTATTACACTTAATCTGTTCTTGTGATCTTTACTATTGGAATTTGCCAATTGATGATGACATTACATGAAAACACAAGGACACAAGACTCTTATATATTCTTTGATTTTCTACAGAGGATCTTACACTTATTGGACAATTAACAGGCATATCACTTTATTAAAGGAACAATATGTAAGATTTTTCTTCCCCAAAAAAATCTAAATCCACTAGAACAGTGGCCTCCTGTGAATTTATTTTCAAATATTTTTTAAAAAGTCTTATTAAAAGTCTAGAAAAGTTAAAAAAATTTTACCTAACACTTTAAAAGTCAATATTATTAGCCCCCTTAAGCAATATTGTTTTTTTCGATTGTTTACAGAACAAACCATCGTTATACAATGATTTTCCTAATTACCCTCACTTGTTAATTTAAGCTGAATACTAGTATCTTGAAAAATATCTAGTAAAACATTATGTCCTGTCATCATGGCAAAGATAAAATAAATCAGTTATTAGAAATGAGTTATTAAAATTATTATGCTTAAAAATGTGTTGAAAAAATATTCTCTCCGTTAAACAGAAATTGGTGAAAACAATATACAGGGGGGCTAATAAATCAGGAGGGCTAATAATTCTGTCTTCAACTGCATTATGCTGATTTGTGTGCTTACATTATCCGAAATGTTTTGAAGAATGTTCAAATTCAGAGAAATCAGCTATTTTAAAGGGCCATGAAACCCCCCTCTTATACACTATAAACACTATAAATGAAGTGGACTTCTCCCTCAATCTCTGAGTCTGAATGCAGACTCAGTGCAGCAGGTCTCTTGCCCTGCCTATTTCAACCATTAGCCCTAAATTAGTCTAAATGTGAACGAACTCAACTGATAAAAGGCAAAGTCCGCCATTCTCCAATTCTCGTACTGCTCTCCCAACAAAAATGCTTGCTGCACACATACAGCTTTGCTGTATCGGCCCTGACAGCATCGCGGGCAAAAACATGCAATAAACCCCGTGGATCATGGAAACAAACACATACGATCCTTTATGAATGGCTAAATACTGCGTGCCGTATGCAGAGTCCGTGGACGCGGTCTCACCCAGTCATCAACATAGGGTCTCACAGCTTGACAGGTCTGCCTTGCCTTCGGAAAGCACGTGCTCTCATGAATCATTAAGAAGCAAAGTCTTGACATAGGATAAGAAAACTCTGCTATGTATAATAATGAGAAACCGATGCTGTGTAGTTAATTAAAATAATTAAATGTTCTGCGTTTTTGTGCTGCGTCACACTCGTCTCTAATTAGCAATTGCTTCTCATTTCGCTTCGACACAAGACACAAGTCTTATTCTGTTTCATACTACCATGATAGTAAGTTTTGAATATGCTAAAAACACTTTTTTTTGCTGCTTGTTCAAACTACTCAAAAGTTTTTTTCGAACAACTTAAATGTTTTAAGTTTGATCCACTTAAATTTGTAAAAAAAAAAGAAAGAAAAAAAGATGAAGCTAACTTAATCGATTTGTGTTGGGACAACATGAAGGAATTGTGAGAAACCCAGTACTTTTTTTCAGGGTTTTCACCTTTTATGGATAGTACAGTAGAGATTGTTGACAGGAAAGCAAAGAGAGGGAAGGATCGGCATAGGACCACGAGGCAGGAATCAAACTCAGGTCGCCGTGAGCCCCGGAGTGCATGTGTCGACGTACTAATCACTACACCACTGGTGAAGACAGAACCCAGTATTTTTTTTTACACTGACTGGCATTCGCAGTTTGTTCAAATAACTTCTTTAAAATGAGCCGAAACAACACAATTGTTGAGGTTTTTTGGGGACAACTTAATTGTTTTATGTTCAATCTACTTAAACTTGTAAAAAAAACAACAACAATAAGTTAACTTAATTCCTTCATGTTGTCCCAACCCAAATAGACTGTATAAAATCCAGCATTTTTTACACTATACTTTAGCTCATCCATGAACAAATGAAGACAACTCCCTTGATTCCACAGTCACATCATCAAACTACATCTTTGGTTGTTGTGAAGACACGCCCTCTAGTGGCGAAAATGATATGCTGTGGCTTTAAAATCCCTGTAATAATTTTACATCATTCGCAAATATATAGTGAGCTCTCAATAAATCGCTTAGCTCAAATCAGAAGCAGAAAAAAGTGAATGCCAAAATCCAGCCAAAGCCTCTAATAAGCTTATACTGACCTTATTCTTTGATGCGGAAGTACGCTTGTTTTTGCGATTGTTTTAGAAAGACCTGTTAAGTCACCTAAGGGAGAAATGACTAGCAATAATTAACTATTAAACTGCTTGCTCTCCACACAAGTGTATTCCTAACTATACATGAAAAGATGAATACTGTACAAAATCTCTCTTACATGCTCCCTGAAGCCCTGCCCACTGTTTGTTAACTGTTGTTTGCATGCATTGAAGGCCTACCACATGGTTCACAGCTGCACCTTATCATCAGCCCCTTTAAGTAATGTAACTTCAGAGTAGCAGTATGCTCTTGTCTTTCACTGCTCTGGACTCCTCATATGGTGTTGTGGCTGCGTGCAACAGTGAGTTATGTTTTCCTGTAGTGTTTATTTATGAAATATTGTTTGTATATGCAGTTTTTTCTTGTGCTTATTTATGGATTATTGTTTATGCAGTTTTTTAATTTATTTGTTTGGTCTGTATATATGATTAGAAACCAGTCTGCTACAGTTATGTACTGGCATTGGTGAATAAAATCCAACGAAATGGATCTTGTTTTGGAAGTGTTTTGACTGACACTCCATTGTGATACCCCCCCCTGCGAGTCAGCATTATCTTCCTAATTTCTTACAAATATAACAAGAAAATATCAGTTTGCAATATAACGAGTCGTTTTTAATGTCAAAAATCAATGGACATGAATGAGAGCGGAAGTCTCGAGCTAAAAAGATTAGAATGGCTGCGCCCGCTCGAACGTGAAGAATAAGGTCAATAGCCACTGACAGATGATAGATATATTCCTCTCTGAATATCATCATGTTACTGCGATTACAACAGTTACGCTGGGCCGCACATCCCATGTTTGGCTCTGATCTCGATGACTTTGTGTCCTCAAGAGCCCTAAGGCGTTCAGTAATGAACGTAAGTGAGGAGTGCAGATCCACTGCACCATGATACACCTTTATTTAGCATTTAGCTCTAGTAATTACCGCTCCAGTTTCTCTGGCTGCGTGTGTTGCCTAGTAACACTGACATCTGGATAATGGATAGAAATGAAAGCATAAGATGAGGGGAAAATTGTTTTTTCAAATTGTGCTCTTTCTTTTTTTTTTAATGTCCGTCGTTCAAGGAACAATGTGTAAAGCGAGCACGACTGCGGCTTTCATCATCTCTGCTTAGAGATCTTTTATGCAGACTCTATATTTACGAAAATCCTTTACAGAAATGGCAAACAGACGCCAGTTTACTGTATTAGAAAAGATGAAGAATATAAAATGTTTCTATTTTTGAAATCGTGACTAAATTAGAGTATATTTGCTCATTTGTTTCCATATCTGGTTCCCTAACTCATGCGATGTTACACTGACAATCCTCATGGAGAATATTATGGTTAAAGGAAAAGAAAAGTGGCATCACTGACTCACCCTCTTTACATTCCAAACTAAAATGACTTTCTTTCTTAGATGGAGGAAAATCTTCTCCACCACAACTCTAATTTATAGTACAATTCAGTGGATGACTTTCTTTTTTATCAATCTCATCTGCTGAACAAATCTGAATGACTTGTGTCAAAAATACAGATATTCATTCATTCAACATCAATGCCAATTTTATTTATAAAGCACTATTAAACACAACCAGAGGTTGACCAATACACATCACAACAAAGACAAATATAAACTAATAAAGCTAAAACTGACATTTTTCATTGATAAAATGCCAAATCAAAGTAGTAAGTTCTCAACCTAGATTTAAAAACAGAAAGAGATGAAAGAGATCTAATACAGATGAGCAGAGCATTCCACAACCTTGGACCAGCTACTGCGAAGGCACAGTCACCGCTGCATTTCAGCCTCAACTAATGGGATACATAACAATCTCTGGTTAGATGACCGAAGAGACCGACCAAGGGTGCGTTTCCCAAACAATGACGTAACTCGCAGCTGAACTATCATAGTAAGATGCATAATTTAGGAAAAGCGTGCCGCTTTGCTTACGGATCATCAGCTGTTCCTACACACATGCAACGGTCACGTTTCAAAATAGTTCAGCTCAGGTTTGAGGTGAGTTGTCTAAATTGCACCCAGCAAGCTGAACTGGCGCTCTAGGCGAACGGTGACCACACCGCCCTCAAGCCGAAAGTGCACTCTCTGTTTTTTAATGTTTTGGTGTTGTGTCCTCTGAGGGTAATGCGTGTGTGTGTGTGTGTGTGTGTGTGTGTGTGTGTGTGTGTGTGTGTGTTTGTGTTGTGTCCTCTGAGGAGGAGGGTAGTGTGTGTGTGTGTGTGTGTGTGTGAGAAAAGAGCAGGTAGACTGTGACGGGCTAGGAGATCTCCTTGCCAGTTCTTGGAGTTTTTGCTCAATAAAATAGTCGTCAGTATTTTCAAGTCCATCATCTGTATTTATATTCACGCACTGGCAGCCAAAATCCACGCCTTACACTATGAAGCGTGTGTGCACTGTGATTACTTCTATATTGTTGATTAGCTGCTGGGCATTTCACTCTGTCTAGCGCTGAAGACTGTCAGTTTCGACCAATCGCAGCAGGCTGTCATCGGTCCAATCAGCGCAGATTAGCTTCGCGCTGAGGAGGGGTTTGGGAACAAATGAATCGCTGATAGATTCACATGGGAGTCGCTGGGATAATTAGGTAAAAATAAATGCAGATTATAAGACCATAAGTGTTTTTTGACCTTGCAAGCATATTAGACTGTTGTTGGAGACCCTTACAACCAAAATATGACCCTATTTCATGTATAATATGGGCTCTTTAAATAATAGGTCAACTATAGCTTTTGTCATGAGCAATGGCTGTGTTCAAAACAACATCAATGTTTTCAAAGAGCACTGTGAAGGGAGCACAATTGTAAACATGAAGATCGCTAAAACTGAACTGTAAAAATACTTTGATATCAAATTACACCTACGAGAGATGACCTTAATGCTTTTTTATTTTTAATAATTCCAAGTTTAAATGTTAGAATGTTCTAAATGAATAGGGCATGGGGGATAGCTGGGAATAGTACACAGCTAGGAACTATGTTTCTAACTACAGCTCCAGAGGTAGTCGCAGTTTGCGAATGTTCATGGGAACGATGGATTTGGGAAATGCCAAATCAACTAACTATATTTGTAACGACAGAACTTGCAACCTTAGTTTGCTAATGATAATTTTCGGAAACGCACCCCAAGCTAATGCTCAATCAACATGTCTGACAGATTATAAGGTTTCAAGCCATTTAGAGATTTAAAAACCAGAAGATTTTTAAAAGTGACTCGATAGTGCAAAGGCAACCATTGCAAAGAGCGTAAAACTGGTGTAATGTGGTCATGTTTCTTGGTACCTATTAAAAGCCTTGCAGCAGCTTTTTCAACTAATTGTAAACAGGATAAGGTTTTCTGACTAATCCCAAAGTATAGTGAGTTACAATAGTCCAACCTAGTGGTGATAAAAGCATGAATTATTTTTTCAAAATGTTTTCTAGATAGAATAGATTTAACTGTTTTTAAGAGTCTAAAGCTGAAAGAAGCAGGATTTAACCACTGCATTTATCTATTTGTCAAAACTCAAGCTGTCATCCAGAATAACACCCCGATTTTTCAAGATTAACTATCGGTGCTCTAGAAGAGTTTTACGGGTCGAACAGAATTATTTCTAAATCTCATTAAAATCTAGAAAGTTCAAAGACAACCAGGTTTTCACACCTGACAAGTATAGCATAAGAGTGTCTAGCCCACTTGAACTTGGTTCAAAACGCAGGTAGATTTGGGTGTCATACCCATATCAGTGAAAATGAAATTCATTCATTTTCCATTTGGCTTAGTCTCTATTTTAGAGGTCTACAATATTTATCTATATTATAACTGTTATAACTATTATAAATGTGTTTTACTCAGCGGATGCCCTTTCAGCTGCAACCCATTACTGGGAAACACCTATACACTCTCACATTCACGCACACATACACTCATAAACTACTTAAATTTTGTTTATTTAATTCACCTTTAGCGCATGTCTTTGGACTGTGGGAGAAACCAGAGCATCTGGAGGAAACCCATGTCAACATGAGGAGAACATGCAAACTCCACACAGAAATGCCAACTGGCCCCACCGGGACTCGAACCAGCGACCTTCTTGCTGTGAAGCGACAGTGCTAACCACTGAACCACTGAGCAAACAACAGGCTTTATATCTTACACATATTTTAAAATGTGATTTACAGCTGAGTGTTCAGGATCATTACTCAACATGACATGATTACTTCAACATGACATGATTATTCAGAAATCGTTCTAATATGATCTGAAGCTTCATGAAATATTTTAATGTTCAACAGATGTACTGCTTGTGGAAACTATACTACTATTAAAAAAGTTTGAGGTGAGACTGACCTTTTTAATATTAACATACATTAATCATTTCACTCAAAAAGTGTTCATTACATTTATTAAAATGAGAGAAATGACTGTTAAATCAATGTTCTATTTAAAAAACTGAAAATAACCACAATATCAGTTTAAAGAGCCCCTATCATGCAACACCACATTGTTTAAATGGCAAATCCATTTTTGCCACTTTGTGGGCTCATGGGTGTGCTGGTCTAAAAAGGAGGTGTGTTAAGGCGCATTGTTGGCGTGTTGCTATTTTGAGGAACTAAAATAGACCGAGTCTTTGACCAACTAAAAGCTGGTCTAAAGTCCAGAGCAGAACACGTTAGTTATGCGCCTATGCAGGTCCAAACGTTTACACATTGCTTAACACACACAGGATGTCCATCAATACACAAATATCTTTACATATGAAAAGGATGAAAATGTTACAAAAATTATTCTTTTCTACTTAAATATAAAAACCACTGCCTCCATGCCTTCATATCGGGGGACTTTTTTCAGTTTATTCATGACAGTTTGCATTTGTATAATGTTTTTATTATTATTATTATGAGTATTATTTATTATTATTATTTATATATGCATATTTATATTTGTTTTAATAAAAACAAGTTTAGATTTGTCCACCTGCCGAGTTTAGGAGACGTATACATCACCATGTAGGCATAAGAATAGGACATGTGCTTGGATATGACTCAGTTTTTTGACCACACTTCGTTATTATTGCTCATTTATTCGTTTGTTGGAAATTAAAACTCATAGAAATAGTTTGCAGTTTAATAGTTCAATAGTTTGAAAAATGTTTGCACTTAACAAAGGAAATTAAATATGTAGGCTAATGGATGTCTTAAGTGTGCGTACAACACCGTATCCACAAAAGTGAAAGAGTGCAAGTAAAGAGAAAGTAAAGAGACATGCCTTTAAAGCTTTTGCACCGTGTGCTTTAGACTTTGCGCCTAGATCATTAAAATAGAGCCCTGTGTGTTTAATCTTAATCTAAAAAAACTGAAAAAATTACTCTTGTACAAAATAATGTTTGTAAAAACACCTCTAAAACCTTTAAAGTCATAAAACAATTCTTATTCAATTGCAATCTTTGGTTTGCTGCATTTAATTGTGCTATTTTATTACAAAATCATATTTATTGGGCTAGTATTTTTAATCAGTTTTATATCACAATCAAGAATTGTGAAACATAACTTGGTTAACACTTTACAATAAGGTTTATTAGTTCATGCATTTACTAAAATCAACAAACAATGAACAATGCATTTGTTATAGTATTTGTCTGTTACAGTAGTTAACGTTAGTGAATGAAAATACAGTTGTTCATTGTTAGTTCATATTAACTCATGGTGCATTTACTAATGTTAACTAGCATGAATTTCAATTAAATGATTTTTTTGTTCATTATTAGTTCATGTTAGTAATGAAATCTTATTGTAAAGCGTGACCAGCTAAGTTTGTAACAGGACAAGTAAAAAAAAAAAAAAATCAATACTTGCCTTGACAATTTAAAAATGCTTAAGCCATTAAAATTGTTAAATGCTTTGCTCTTAATACAATACTGATTCAATGGAAGAAATTGATGCTACTATTAACCCCTAAACTGTACCATTTCTTACTAAATAATACAGAAGTGCAACACAGCAGACTTAATAAACGAGAAGACACAAACTGTACCTTTGCAGGATCAGCTTCAGCAATGGCAGCGGCTGTTTCCAACGCTAATCTGCAGAGATCTCCATCACTGCGGAAGATGAGCTGCGAGACCAGCAGACACACAGTATCCGGCACTTTCTCACAGACGGACAGCGAAGACTGCAGAGAGTAAAGCCATTCTGAGGAAGACGTGGAGTCTGTGGAAACCCGGTGTAAAACGCTGACAGCCACCTGAAGCTCGCTGTACCAAGTGCTGAGAGGTAAATCCAGCTGTATTGAGTCCTGGAGAGATAAACAACAATCACAGTGTCACATATTACTTTTGTTCTGTTTACATCTGTGTTAACATGTTTTTGTTGATCCAATCATAATTGAACAAAGCCAAGTGTAGGTGTAAACTTTTCAAACTTGTATACTTTCAACCAGGGTATGATGGGGTAATAAAATTAGCGTACTGTATAATCAGATTGCTGCAGTATTGTAGACATGTTTGGGGTTGAATGTGTTCAAATAGTCACTTAAAGGGCACCTAGGTTAGCCCTTTTTTCAGATTTAATATAAGTCTTTTGTGTCTCCAGAATGTGTGTGTAAAGTTTCAGCTCAAAACACCCATCAGATTTTTTATTATACCTTTTATTAAAGTCCTATTTATACATTTTTTCACTGGGTAGCGGTTTTGGTGTACTGCTTCTTTAAGGCTAGTCCTCCCCGCCCACCGTTTCTACGTGCCTTTCTGCGTGCCTTAATCTCCTCCCTCGGCAGCGTCAGACAACAGACAGACTTAAAGGAAGCAGACCTCACATAGCAGACACACACAGACACACACACAGACAGACAGAGCGCCCATTTAGCTTTGCACTCTTTTTGCACGCAAATGTGACAGGATACAGGTTAATCTCCACTGCTGTATGGATATCTGTTACGTTAATGTACAAAATAAACCTGATTTATTAAACCTGAGTAAAGCTGAAGTAAATCGCTGTAATTCATTACACACGTGTTCTGTTTTAAAACATTTTAAACATGTGAAACTCACTCTTGATCACATTTGACGATGATTGATGATCCTAATGAACTGAACAGACCTTTTATTCCCGGTTGCTTTGCGCATGTCTGGTCAATATGATTATACACATGACTACCGGGACATGTTAATACTTGCAGCTGTCAATCAATTCGGTGGGCGGGGGGGGCCGCGTCAAGTTGTGGTCGGTCTGAAAACCGCTCCAATTAGTCCACCGTTTTTTATGTTGCTAAATTGAAAAAAAAAGGACAGGGTGTGTTTATATCACCCCAATATGACGGTCTATACACCATACATGCACATATGTCTGTCCAACCAGCTTGAAAAGTAGATTTTTCACCATAGGTGCCCTTTAAAAGTCCCATGAAATAAAAAAAACCTACGTTTTTTTAGATGTTAGTACCAGTATTGTTAGATTTTAGCATATCTATAAGCTGGTGTGCACCAAAACAGATACATAATTTGCCATTAGAAGATATCAAATCCATCCAAAGCTGGCAGTTTGTCACAAAAGCTCATATTTCAGTTCTCTTCAAATCTTGACCAATCAAATGCTTTCTAGTATCTGACATGCTCTACCCCCTTCAAAACCCTTCACATTTGATGTGCTTGAGCTCAACCACTATCACTGGCAGAGTGGTGATAAAGCAAAGCACTTTTGGCTGGGTTTTTTTTTTGTTTTCCAAATCAGGGAGGAGCTACATTATGTCCCACCCTCTCTTCATGTTTCGGTTGAGATTACGTCAAACATCCAATAAAAAATTGCACATTACAAAGCAATTCATGGGACCTTTAAGGGTACTTTTACAGCTATGGTTTGGTTCATTTGGTATAGACCAATTTCTGCAGTTTTGCTTTCTTTTCACATCACACTGATTGCTCTGGTCTGAACCAATTGAAATGAACCAAATGACAACATCCACATCCTGCATTGGCAAGACGCGTCATTGAATGCATTTCCTAAACTACTTTTCGATTGGTCAGAATGAATTTGTGCAAATATTCCTACAAAACTCCCGAAAGTAAACAAAGAGAGGATGAAAAGCCAGCACAAATCAACAATTTTTAGTATGGAGAGACGACTGCACTGGATGACTGTAACGCTGGATATCATTCATTCATTTATTCATTTTTCTTCGGCTTAGTCCCTGATTATCAGGGGCCGTCACAGCGGAATGAACTGCCAACTATTCTAACACGCACTTATTTACTATGGCCAGTTTAGTTTATTCAGTTCACCTGCATTTTTTGAGACTGTGGGGGAAACCGGACCACCCGGAGGAAACCCACAGGAACACGCGGAGAACATGCAAACTCCACACAGAAATGCCAACTGGTCCAGCCGGAACTGCCCGGAACAGCCCTGCAGTGAGGCGATGGTACTAACCTCTGAGCCACCCTGTTGGATATCATATATTATAGAATTTGAATGAATCACCGGCGTCAAGGTGGCGCAGTGGGTGGCATGATCGCTATACAGTAGGTGAATTGAATAAGCTAAATTGGCCATAGTGTATGTGTGTGAATGCAAGAGTGTAATGGTGTTTCCCAGTGTTGGGTTGTGGCTGGAAGGGCATTCGCTGTGTTAAACATATGCTGGATAAGTTGGCGGTTCATTCCGCTGTGGCAACCCCCGATTAATAAAGGGACTAAGCCGAAAAGAAAATGAATGAATGAATGAATCACTTCAGACAAACTATACATTTTGAGCAGGAAATGCAGCTTGAAAACAATGTTTTAAAGCACTGCAAATGGTGAGGGCACACTGCTAGTCACTTCAGATGTTTGACAACGAGTATACCATGGAGCTTTTGCTAAAGCACTGTAAACAAAGATATTTGCCCTCATCTCATAATTCACAGCACAGCTGACTACAGCAGCTGGTTTAGTCCAAAAATGTGCAGGAATGAAAGCTGCTGTTCTCCATTGTCTCAATTCATTTTTGTTTATACATACTAAAAAAAATGAGCAGTATAGATTTATACAGTTGAGGAAACATTATTAGTCTTTTTTTATTAGAAAATAGGGCCTTTAAAATCATGCTTAATGCCTTGGCTGGGTCAGTTGGCGTTTCTGTGTGGAGTTTGCATGTTCTCCCCGTGTTTGCGTGGGTTTCCTCAAGGTACTCCGGTTTCCCCCACAAGTCCAAAGGCATGCGCTGCTATAGGTGAATTGGGTAAGCTAAATTGTCCATAGTGAATGAGAGTGTATGGGTGTTTCCCAGTGATGGGTTGCAGCTGAAAGAGTATCCTTAAAACATATGCTGGATAAGTTGGCGGTTACTTCCACTGTGGCAACCCCTGGTTAATAAAGGGACTAAGCCGAAAATTAGTGAAGGTTTTTTTCCCTCTCCGCTGTCGCCACTGGCTTGCATGGTTCAGGATCTATAGAGCTGCGCATCGTTGGATTTGCCCTTCAATATTTGGACTCTCAGTAGTGATTATTAAACCACACTGAACTGAGCTCAACTGAACTGAACTTAAACACTACAAACTGAACTACACTGTTCCTATTTACTGTGACCTTTTATGTGAAGCTGCTTTGACACGATCTACATTGTATAAGCGCTATACAAATAAAGGTGAATTGAATTGAGAAGAAATGAATGAATGAATGAATGAATGAATGAATGAATGAATGAATGAATGAATGGGTGGATGGATGATCATTTGTTGTACCTCTTTTCGCCTGGCAGGTTCTCTCTGGACTGTTTGCAGGAGTGAATTGGCCAGTTTTTGGTTCTTCGTGTGTGTTTGAGTGTCTGTCAGGGCTTCCATGAGGCTAGAGCAGGACAGCACCTGTAACAAGGGCATCACCAGCAGAGACGCACCCCATGGAGGAGGCAGTTCTGGTGGGACAATCTTCACAGCTGGAGGAGAAGAAAAAAAAAGTCGAGTTACACAGTAGTTTACAGCTTACAAAAAAATGAATCAATATGTAATTCAGTTTTGAGGTCAAAGTTCAGTATGTTGAGACTTCAAAACTTCTGTGTCTTTGTTTAAATACATTTAATTATATAAAAGCAGTTTTCTACTGGGACTGTTCACACAAAAATAAACAATTGTCATCATTTACTCACCTTTCCTCTGTTGAACACAAAAGAAGATGTTTTGAATGTTTGGATAAGCTGATGTCTTATTTTGTGTTCAAGAAAAAAACATTTTTTGTAACCTGTAAATTATTATTTTTGGATGCACTACACCTTTAAGGATAATAAATGATAATTGATGAATATGCATTCTTAATGAGTAAAACTGAAAACTGATTAACCACTTAAACTGAAATATTGTGAAAAATGATATATTAACAATTGCGGGTGGCTCAGTAGTTTGCACTGTCACCTCACAGCAAGAAGGTTGCTGGTTCGAGCCCTGGCTGGATGAGTTGGCGTTTCTGTGTGGAGTTTGCATGTTCTCTCCGTTTTTGCGTGTTTTTTTCCGGGTGCTCCGCTTTCCCCCACAGTCCAAAGACATGCAGTATAGGTGAATTGAATAAACTAAATTGGCAGTAGTGTGTGTGTGAATGATTGTGTACGGATGTTTCCCAGTTTTGGGTTGCAGCTAAGAGGGCCTCCGCTGTGTAAAACATATGCTGGATAAGTTGACGGTTCATTCCGCTGTGGCGACCCCTGATGAATAAAAGGACTAAGCTGAAGGAAAAGAAATAATGAATATTAACAAATGTAACTGAAAAGTTACATATTTTATTCACTCTTTTTCCTTCAGCTTATTCTCTTATCAGGGGTCTCCACAGCGGAATGAACCGTCTTATTTAAAAAATATATATTTTATTTATTGAATATAATTATTTATTCAATTTACTTCATTTATTTGAAGAGCCATTCCAGTATTACATGAACCTTTATAAATCATTTAAATTCTGTATGTTGATTGATGGTGCTCAAGAAAAAACGTTCTTAATACTGAAAACATTGCATTATGTGAAATATTTTAAAACCTTTTGTAATACTATAAATCACTTTTAATCAGTTTAACGCATACTACTAACTTAAAATGTAGTGTTAAGGGTTTGTGGTGGTTCATTCCGCTTTGACGAACCCTGATGAATAAAGGGACTAAGCCAAAAAGAATATGAATGAATGTTAGGGATTTGTTTAAATTCCTAGACCCAAGTTCAAGCCCTAGAAATCTAATAACTAAGAAACATAGGTTGTTTTGTGAAGACAAAGAATTAGAATTTTTGTGCTCTACATAGAGTACTCTGATTTTAGACTGCAAAAATATATATTTTTTCTTACTAGTTTTTGTTTTGTGTGTATATTTAGCCCAAATATCCAAAAATGTTAAATCAAGAAGGATTTTTTTTCAGATAAGTAAAATTACTGCCTTTTTTTTCAGAAAAAAATCCAAATTAGTTGAGATTTTCCTTAAAACAAGCAAAATAGTCTGGCACACGACTAAAAATTAATAACAAAAGTCAATATGACAAATATTTTTATGTTGCTTTAACTTATTTAAATAAGTTAATCAGGTTTCAACTAAATGTTTTGAGTTATACAAAGTTTAACCTAATTTTTTTAGTCAGGTTGATTAATGTAAGTTGAGATGACTAGAAAAGTTAAAGGTGCTGTATGTACGTTCTTGACTCTTCTAAAGCATAAAAATACCATAATATGTTTGCAGATATTTAAGAAACATGCCAAGTAACCTTTCTTGTTTATCTAAAAAACAATGCTGAAGTCAGATATTTTGCTTTAAAAATGTGTTTTCCGTGCTGAAACGCTGTCTTTGTTTTGGTTCTTTCAACCCACCGAATGCCAGTTTAGCCAATTACAGTATATGTCAGTATATGTACTGTACAATATATATATATATATATATATATATATATATTGCCTTGTTGGAAAACCACATATTTCATTCATTCATTGATTCATTCAGAAAGGTTCTCAAAGCATGGGTCCGTGACCTCTGGTGGACAGTAGCAGACTACGAGATGTGACGCAGATTCAGAATTCCATATGAGATTATTAATTAGCAAATAATATAAATATTACAAATGTAAACATTAGGTAAGCAGGTTACATTGTAACCCTGTGTCCTAACAACATGCTACATGATGAGATTTAAAGTGATAAGCAATTTGGCTGTTTGCCCCAGACAAAATTTAAAAACAGCCATTCAGAAGCACAGAATAGTACACTTACTGCACGCCAACGAAACGGTAAAGTATTTAATCTAATTAATACATATTAATCCTCTTTAACATTATGAAATGTACATGCTAAATCACTGATATGTGTTGGTTTTGAATCACAGTTCTAAAGTTCAATTTCAAACAGTTTATTTTATTTTCAAGATCTGATGTAAACTATCTGCTGCTGCTTTTAAACTCACAATAGTAGAATTTAACACTGAATAAAGCACATGAAGTGTACCTGAGGTGATCATTATCAGTTTTCTGTTGTTCAGCTGCAAGAAGCAGTTTCTAATATATCAATTTGAGGTGTTGGTTAGAACAAAAACTCCTTTTAATATGGAGAATATTCCTTCTATCACGTTAGAACAAGATTTAAACCAGCCTTGTTGGTCCTCCATCTGGCAACCTGCGCTTGCGTGTGTTTTGATCAAGGAATACAATACCTAGTTCAACCACTGGGTATCAAACTTACATACTGCACCTTTAACTGAAACATTTTAGGCAGCAATAATTTTTTGCTTAACCCAATGGCAGATATATATAAATATATATATAATTTATTTTATTTATTTTTTGCTTGTTTTAAGGACATTAATATTTTCTGAAAACAAGACAATAATTTTTACTCAAGTAAGAAAAGCTATTTTTGCAATGAGATTTGCAAGAAAACTCCTTGTTTTTCAGGCATGCTTTGTGCAAATGAAGCGTGGCGTGTAAATATGAAAGCTTCAGAGAGCAAGAGGGGTTTTACCAAGATCTAGGAGGGCCGTTTGCTGAGAGACGGAGGCGTTTAGCAGGAGCAGCGAGATTCCCATGATCACTTGCTCAGCCGGGAGTTCCTACAATTAGATGGAGCACAATCAGACAAACGCTTTGACACAGATGGAGTCGCAGAGGGAACGCTGAATGCAAATCGCTTCCAGCTAGACGACGCTGCACAAACAACACCATTATAAAGATGAGAGGAGAAGATTTGTAGAGATCACACAGAGAGTACAACTGCAGCAACTAAATAATAATAATAACTTTGTCCTTCCTTGTGAAAAAAAAAAAAAAAACGAACACTTTTTTTGATCTGCATTTTGTTAACAAAAGCAATTAAACAGAACTGTAAAACATAATATGCTTTTGATTTGTGGAAACATGTCTCAAAACATGAGAGTAATCATGATTTTATAAGTCAGAACAACTTCATATTTTTATTTTGTACTACAGCAATGTTTGCGAAAACACCACAGCACACACATGGCAGTGACTGTTCTAAACCAAATTCTCAGTTGAGGTTTGTTTTGGAGCTTAGTGTGCACATATACACTCACCGGCCATTTTAATAGGTACAACTTACTAGTACCAGGTTGGACCACCTTTTGCCTTCAGAACTGCCTTAATCCTTCGTGGCATAGATTCAACAAGGTACTGGAAATATTCCCCATGCTTTCATGTTTTTCATGCCAAATTCTGACCTACCATCTCAATGTCGCAGCAGAAATCGAGATTCATCAGATCAGGCAACGTTTTCCCAATCTTCTATTGTCCAATTTTGGTGAGCCTGTGTGAATTGTAGCCTCAGTTTCCTGTTCTTAGCTGACAAGAGTGGCACCCGGTGTGGTTTTCTGCTCCTGTAGCTCATCCGCCTCAAGGATCGACGTGTTGTGCGTTCAGAGATGCTCTTCTCCATACCTCGGTTGTAACTAGTGGTTATTTGATTTACTGTTTCCTTTCTATCAGCTTGAATAAGTCTGGCCATTCTCCTGTGACCTCTGGCATCCAGGTATTTGCATCCACAGAACTGCTGCTCACTGGATATTTTCTCTTTTTTGGACTATTCTCTGTAAACCATAGAGATGGTTGTGCTTGAAAATCCCAGTAGATCAGCAGTTTCTGAAATACTCAGACCACCAGGCACCAACAACCATACCACGTTTAAGGTAATTTAAATGCCCTTTCTTCCCCATTCTGATACTCGGTTTGAACTGCAGCAGATCGTCTTGACCATGTAGACACGCCTATATGCTTTGAGTTGCTGCCATGTGATTGGCTGACTAGAAATTTGCGTTAACAATCAATTGGACAGGTGTACCTAATAAAGTGGCCGGTCAGTGTATGTGTGAAATTATACAGATTGAGCCTCATTTTATTTTTTTATAAGCAATCTGGGTAATATGTGTTTTATAAATATGCAAGTGTATGTACACTGTAAAAATATTCGTAAATTAGCAGTTTTACGTATCCATGTTTTTGTTTTTCCTTATATATTTATGCTTTTGAATTACATTACAGGACTTTGATCTTTCTTTCAACAACTTTTAACTTTGAAAAATAAAAAAGTTAACATTTTATGAACATTTTTAATAGTTTAAAGTGATATATTGTCTGGGTTGGTGTTGTATATTACGCTGTAAAAACATTGTAATAAACTTCCAGTACATTTTCTGTTATTTTACAGACTTATTTCCCCCTATATTATTTCTCATACATTATATGTTTTCAAACTACTAAAATATCAATAAAAGTCACTTTGTTAAACTGTAGAGTTGGACTTTTAACATCAAAAAGTCGCCAGAGCAGAGATCAAGGCCCCATAACGCAATTCACAACCGTAAATAAACGCAAAACAGCAGAGAGAGGGAAAGGATTGGAATACGACCTCGAGGTGGGAATTGAACTCGGTCGCCGTGACCAACGGAGAGCCATGTGTCGATGTACTAACCACTACTAACCAATATGGACTAGAAACAAGAAACAAGGTTCTTGCAGTATGTGTGCATTCACCTCTGCATGTGCAGGTATAATGTGGTGGAGTGTGTGAAGCAGAGACATCAGCTCTCCTCCCAGATGAACCGTGAGTTGACAGGCACACAGGAGCTGGAGAGCTAGCCGGGTCAGTTCCTTCCTCCAGAGGTCTGGATGGCTGATCAGAGCTGCTGTCAGAGACTCAGCAAACGAGCTCAACTCCACCACTGCTGTTATACTGTCCACCTGACAGGGTACAAATAAGAAAGTAAAAAAAAGTGTGAGACAAAATGAATATGCTATATTTTATTTTATTATCTATTATTTATTTGACATGTATGCTCTTATAAAAAAGTGACTTACATGTGAGGATAAAAAAGTGAAGAGATATACTTTGAAGTGATTATTAAACAGGAAAACTGAAAACACAACATATGTTGGCTGTTAATCCTTATGCAGCACAACATTAAAGAGTAATTTAATGTTTCTCAATTACGTTTGCCAACTAATTTATGTTTCTTTAGTTAATACGAGTCAATCAATTATAGTATCATTCAAAAGTCTGGGTTCTGTAAGGTAATAAATGATTTTAAATTATGCTCATTAAGGTTGCATTTACATACTCAAAACAGAGTAAAATATGGTGATATACATGTTTTTATGATTAAAAACAATTAAAAAATCTTTTTAGTATATATATTTAAAGTATTTTATTTCTGTGACACAGGGTTGAATGTTCAGCCTCATTACTCCATTTTTTTGTATCACATAATCCATCAGAATTCATTTTAATATGTTGTATTACAGAATGTATTATTAATTATTATCAGATATTAAAACAGCAGTGCCACTCCAGATTTTTTAGGGTAAGTCTACACTTATCCAAAAAATTTGAAAACGGTTTTGTCTAAAATCGATCCATGTTCACACAATCGTTTTCAATTCTCTCCAAAAAAAATGGTGGTCCACATTAGGTGAATTGGTCACATGACTAAAATGCATTAGCGTTTTTGAAAGCCTCTATTTTCACAGTCCACGCTGCAACACAAAAACAGTGTTTTAAAATTGATCCACTTTGGACAGCACTTTCAAAAAGATTTTAGTTTTCTAAAAATGACGCCTCAGTTTGGAAGGAAGGCCGAAACAGACTGAAATATGCGTTTTTAAACAAAAATGTATTAGCATGGACATGGCCTTACTATGTACTATTTGTTTTTAAAATGTAATGTAACTTTTAATGACTGATTGATTTTATTTGACAATTTTAACAAAAATATTCAAACATGTCCAATTAGACTAATTCATACTTATTTTAAAACTGTCAAGGATAAAATACCCAAAAAAGCCACAGGCTTATTTCCATTGTAGTCCTCGATATTCATAAAAAATGAACAAACAAATCATAAATGGAGTGCAAACATCATCAACTCTGCAACTCAGCACAACTTCAAACATAAAACAACAATTTTTAAATTTCCTTTCTGAAAACACTCTCAAATTGAATCTCTCTAAAACTCCTGGGCAGTACATTCCACGCAACAGAGCTATAGTACACAAAAAAGAATTTCTACCTGTTTCACTTTCCCTGCTACTCGCTCTTGTAGAATGACAGTGTACCTCACTTACGAAAACACAATAGTCAAGAAATTATTTTGGTATCATTTTCTTTAAAATCTTAAACGCCATCACAAATTTCAGAAAAGTTACCCTTTTTTCAACTTTTATAAAATTACTTTTACTAAAATGTTTATTATTTAAATGTGTCAGTGGATGTACTTTCATAACAATTCTACACAACTTATTTTGGGTTGTCTGCAATTTATCTTTCATTTTCTTAGAACTACCGCTGTACCAAAAGGCTGCAGCATAATGAAAATATGGCTGTGCTAATGCGCTAGCTAATATTTTTAAAGTTTGGGTATCTAAGAGCTCTGCCTGTCTTGCTAAAAACTTAATTTGAGAACTATTTTGAATGAACTATAACAGCCATCTTCTCACCTGTCAAATTACTATCTAAAATGCAAACTAAATATTTACCTTCATGTTTTGGTGTAATAATTTGATGCTCCACTTTTACCTCTTACCTGATATATTTTTGCAGGAGTTTCGCAGCTGAACCAAATAAAATGTATTAGGTTTTACCCAAAGGTAAGGACAATTTATTAAGGCAAAACCATTTAGAGACTTCCTCAATTTGTTTACCTATTTCATTTTCAATAAATTCCTTCCTCTCATGTGACACAATTATTGCTGTATCATCCGCATGTATAGCAGCTAAATACAACAAATAATAATAAAAAAAAAAATTATAAAAATAATAAATTGCTAACCTGAAAATCTTGAACCAAAGACATTGTTGACATGAAATGGAAGATTTGACAGTATTTTCATCCCTATTTAAAAAAAGAAATTATGTGGGAATCAGGAATTAATTGAATCATTAGATGGTTGTCATTTGCTATTGGAGAATCTAATGAGAGTGACAGATCTCATGTTAGTAAACGTTAAACAATCATTTGCATGGATAAATGATTTATAATAAATGCTTTTACAAGCATTCATTAAAGCCCCTCATGTTAAATGATAACATACGGACTGAATAAATATATTGGACACTTTTTCCCCTTACTGTCAACTCAGAAAGTCTAGAATGATATATATATATATAAAATCATTAGTTTACAATTTCCTTTTTTATTACTTTTAAGTGCTTTACTTATAAGTGTTTATTTGTAGGTATGTGTGTGTAGATATATACTCTTTTTTTTTTTCTTTTTTCAATGGCATGGTTGTGGTAGGGGAGGGGTCATGTACTGCTTTAAAACCTTGAAATACCCCACAAAGAAAAACATTTTTGGATTGCACTACTTAACTCCTAATATCACTAGTTAAAAAACATTTTTTCAACACATCCCATAATTTCTAAAATATCAGCCTCTACCAAATGGTTGATATGTCGGTTTATGATAAAAGTACTGGAATTAATACATACAGTTGAAGTCAGAATTATTAGCCCCCCTGAATTATTTGCCCCCGTTTATTTTTTCCCCAATTTCTGTTTAACAGAGAAGATTTATTCAACACATTTCTAAACATAATAGTTTTAATAACTAATTTCTAATAACTAATTTATTTTATCTTTGCCATGATGACAGTAAATAATATTTTACTGGATATTTTTCAAGACACTTCTATACAGCTTAAAGTGACATTTAAAGGCTTAACTAGGTTAATTAGGTTAACTAGGCAGGTTAGAGTGATTAGGCAAGTTATTGGTTGTTGGCCTGTTCTGTAGACTATACAAAAAATTGCTTAAAGGGGCTAATCATTTTGTCCCTAAAATGGTTTTTAAAAAATGTAAAACTGCTTTTATTCTAGCCGAAATAAAACAAATAAGACTTCTTCCAAAAGGGGGCTAATAATTCTGACTTCAACTGTATATTATGAAAAGTCTGAAAATATGACGTGTAAGAACAATTTATCTAAAAGAATATTCAAAATAAAACATTTTGGAACACTAAATCATCTTTATTTATTGAAGTCAATATATAAAAATAACATCCATTTTAATTTAATCCAGATTTTTTGTTAAACTCCCAATGATCAGAAATATACCTTTAGTTGAAACCACATCTAACCCTCATAGCACATTAAAACTACTTAAGTTCAGCACATCCTCCAGCTTACCAGCATGTGTGGCAGCAGGTCGAAGAGGCTGCGTATCAGCTCACGGACCACCCTCATGCCGGACGCCCCTTTCTCCTCCAGCCTGTCAGACTCAGGAGACTCTCGTGGCTGGAGCAGGACCCTGAGGAGACTCTGTCTGAGCAGAGCGTTTTCTGACAACCGCTGGGGCTCGCAGTACAGGTAACGGAGGAATGGGACCAGCATTTCCACAAACACTGGCTCATCTCTGAAGAAGAAAAACACACACACACACAAATGGCCATAAGACATTCATCTGTTTAAAATTGTTCTAGGTGATCATTTGGTATCAGAAGTGGCTAATATGAAAGGCAAAGGTCTCTAGAATATTTTACTAAAATAAAATATGATCATGCCTTGATTTTAAATTATTTAATTAGGACAGTAAGGTCTGACTTTGCTTAGACAAAAGTCTTGTCACTTAACAGAAATAATGTACAGTATAGAATATAAAGTCATGGTGTGGTGGAAAAAGAATTAATATTGTGTATGACTCCCATGAGCTTGGAAGACTGCATCCATACATTTCTGCAATGAATCAAATAACTTATTAGTAAAGTCATCTGGAATAGCAAAGAAAGCGTTCTTGCAGGGCTCCCAGAATTCATCAAGATTCTTTGGATTCATCTTCAATGCCTCTTCCTTCATCTTCCCCAGACATGCTCAATATTGTTCATGTCTGGTGACTGGGCTAGCCAATCCTGGACCACCTTGACCTTCTTTGATTTCATGAACTTTGATGTGGAGGCTGAAGTATGAGAATGAGCGCTATTCTGCTGAAGAATTTGCCCTCTCCTGTGGTTTGTAATGTAATGGGCAGCACAAATGTCTTGATACCTCAGGCTGTTGATGTTGTCATCCACTCTGCAGATCTGTTGCACACCCCCATACTGTATGTAACCCCAAACCATGATTTTTCCTTCACAAACTTGACTGATTTCTCTTAGAATCTTGGGTCCATGTTGGTTCCAATAGTTCTTTTGCAGTTTTTGTGATGATTGAGATGCAGTTCAACAGATGATTCATCAGACAAATCTACCTTCTGCCGCTTTTCCAAATGATCAACTAGAAGTCAAGTTATTTTTTTGTTGCTCTTACAACTGAGATCAACAACAAGACTTTTGTCAGGGAGTGTATAATATATAAATATATAATATACAGTCTAAATAGCTATAATTATGTAATATAATGTAAATATAAGTAAATTATTAGCAGGAAAAGACAGGCAATTTTATGTCAAATGCTCTTAGTGTAATACAGTATACACTGGGAGTGTCTTTACTGCAGCAGATACATACAGTACATCACTTAATACTGTGTCCTAACAAGGTGAAATCACAGGATTTCAGCGACAAGCAATTTGACTGTTAAACACGACACAACACGACAGAAACCCTTGAAAACCAACCACTGCGCTCCCAACAAAATTGTAAAGGCTTTTAAATGTAATTAATAAACCTCTTTAACATTATCAATAGGCTACTGAGTCACAGTTCTGACTTCCATTTTCAAACCGTCTGCTAGTTATTTCATTTTCAAGATCTGAGGTAAACTATCTGGTGCTGTTTTCAGTTGTTTGGCAATAAATCATCAATAAATAAATAAATAATAATAAATAAGTCATGTAAAATTAAACTCATTCATATAACCCTGAATAAAGCACATAATCTGTACCTGAGGTGATCATTATCATAGCATACGCTATTGTTCTGCTGCAACATCACAGAAATTGAAAGCATTTCTAAAATGGAAATTTCACACATTGCCGTCGCAGATGATTAGGACAAAAATCCTTTTAACTTGGAAAAGATACCTTTTATCGCATGTTGCGGTGATGCATCGTGCATTGTTAGGACACAGTTTCAATCACAGCTGATGCAGCATTTCATGTTTTTATAACTCAGAATAAAAGCTGAAAAGTTTAGCCATGTAGCGTAATTTTGCTTAAAGTAAACGCTAACTAACACTAACTTAAACCAAGCTCAGAGTGCGATTTAGAGCAATGTTAAGACAAATTTGGGAAATTTCTGTAACTCCAGGCTAAACTATGACGTCTTTGCTCCTTGGTTTAACATATTCACCACAGCCAATTAAAAATCCCCAACAAAAAATTTTTAGACAAAGTAAAATAATAAGATAAAATGTGACTTTAGCTACAACGACTGTCAAACCAAAAAGCATTACGAGCACTAAATCTGTTGACGCATTCAGCGCAACAACTTTAAACCACTGCAACAGCTGTTTTTGCTGCTTTTATTATTCCAGGAATGTGGTTGAGAAGCACTGGTCTATAGCATTTGATAATGGATTTGATTCAGATTTCATACTTGTCTGTAGCCAGCTGAAGGAAGTCATCAATTTCCTGGAGCAGAGCCGGCCAGCAGTCCGGACGGTTTTCCAGCACTGTGATATAGGGGTGAGGAAAGCTCCTAAAATTCAAACACATATTTAAATCAGGTATTTTAAATAGTGTAATTTAAGTGTAGAATCAAGGCTTATTTGAAAAAGGCTGCTATTAGCAACACCGGTGGCCATTAAATGAACTGTAGCTTATTGCCGTGCTTGAACTCGTGCACATGTATGTGTGCCATTTATTGATTAATTGTGACTAACTGTGTATACAAAATAAAAGTTTGGATTTACATAATACTTGTGTGTGTACAGTGTGGATGGCGTCTGGATGTTCATTATTACTGCAAAGAAATGTTCAACTTTATTTTGTAAACAAAGAATACAACAGAATGGTGATGTGAGTATATTATTGTATGCTACATGTAGTGCTGTTAAACAACTAGTCGTGATCATAGACTGTAAAAGATATGGACGTAGTATCCATGATGTCACTCATGGGTTTCTGAAGAACCCAAAAGAAGCTACCAGTAGGCGTGGCCAACAGTCACCATTTTGTTCGCACGTCATGACACCGACCAGGGGATACCAAACAAGGGCATAGAGGTAGATCATGAGCTGAGCTACAGACGCCTGCTAACATTTTGCTTAGACAGGCTTTTCTATGGGAGAAACGCTTACTGCTTCATTACTTGCGACTCGTTTGTGTTCTGACCACATGTGCTTGGTTATACACTATATCAATAAAGTGTTTAGACTTTTAAAAACACTGTTATAATATATTGAGCCACCAAATGTTATTCTTGTGTTGTTTTTCTACAGGAGGAAAATGCGAATTACATCCAAACACTTCAGATATAGTCTGTGTTAGTAAATGCAAGGCTATTGATGAAATCTAGGCATAACACTGTATGACAACGCTTCAAATGACTGTTCTAGAGCCTACAGCTAATCAATCTGTCACATTCTGGAGTGCATTCAAGTTTTCAAGTAAGATATACAGTAAATGATCTTAAATAAAACAAATACATTTATAGAGATGGTATATAAGTTTATCATTTCACTCACCTGGGAAATGGAGGCCACGGTTTGTGAGCACAATTAAGTGCACACCCTTAGTGAAAAATCCAGCTTAAACCAGCCTAGGATGGTTGGCTGGTTTTAGCTGGTCAACAAGCCTGGTTTTAGAGGGGTTTTGGTCATTTCCAGGAAGGTTTCCAGCCTTTCCAGCCTGGTCTTAACTGGTCAGGCTGGAAAACGACCAGCTTAAACCTGGTTTAGGCCGGACATAGCTGGTTTTGGCTGGGCTCCCAGTCTGGCTTGGCTGGTCAAGCTGGTTTTAGCTGGTCATCTGCCAGCCTAACCACCTACCAGACTGGAAATGGCTGGAAACCAGCCTGGAAATGGCCAAAACCCCTCTAAAACCAGGCTGGTCGACCAGCTAAAACCAGCCAAACATCCTAGGCTGGTTTGAAAGCTCTCTGTGGACCATGGCTTTTGCTAAAAGACGCAACTAGGAAAATGTCAGGAAAGGACAACTAAAACAGCTGAACTTTATTCTGGGTTAATCTAAGGCACTTTAAATGATTACAGGTATGTACTCACTCCTATTTAAAATGAGACTGAACGTGATTGTTTAATATTGAACACGGCCATGTCCCCAGTTATAAGAGGGTGTGCACACTTAAGCAACCACATTATTTTAGTTTTTTTTTTTTTTTTAAGTTCCCCACACCTAAATGATGAGTTTGTTTTTCATGAAATTGTACAGGTTATAGTTTAAATTAAAGGTGGAAAATGTTCTGAAATTATTTATTGTGGTTTATTTTTTACAATACAGAAACATTTATTTTAACAAGACAATGATTTTAACAGGTAGCATGATTTTGCATTTTAACAGGGGTGTAAAGACTTTATATCAACTGTATGTAAATAAATTTTTAAGTGTACATGTACACTCAGCGGCCACTTTATTAGGTACACCTTACTATTACAAGGTTGGACCCCGTTTTTGCCTTCAGAACTAATCTAATCCATTCATGGCATAGACTCAACAAGGTACTGGAAATAGTCCTCAGAGATTTTGGTCCATATTGACATGATAGCATCACGCAGTTGCTGCAGATTTGTCAGCTGCACATCCATGACGTGAATCTCCCGTTCCACCACATGCCAAAGGTGCTCTATTGGACTGAGATCTGGTGACTGTGGCAGCCATTTGAGTAGTGAACTCATTGTCATGTTCAAGAAACCAGTCTGAGATGATCCGTGCTTTATGACATGGTGAGCTACACTGCTGGAAGTAGCCATCAGAAGATGGGTACACTGTGGTCATAAAGGGGTGGACATGGTCAGCAACAATACTCAGGCAGGCTGTGGCATTGACAGGATGCTCTAATGGGCCCAAAGTGTGCCATGAAAATATCCCCCACACCATTACACCACCACCAGCACCTGAACCGTTGATACAGCAGGATGAATCCATGCTTTCATGTTTTTGGATGCCAAATTCTGACCCTACCATCTGAATGTCGCAGCAGAAATTGAGACTCATCAGACCAGACGTTTTTCAATCTTCTATGGTCCCATTTTTTTGAGCCTGTGTGAATTGTAGCCTCTGTTTCTTGTTCTTAGTTGACAGGAGTGGCATCCGGTGTGGTCTTCTGCTGTTGTAGCCCATCAGCCTCTTCTCCATACCTCGGTTGTAATTAGTGGTTATTTGAGCTACTGTTGCCTCTCTATCAGCTCGAACCAGTCTGGTCATTCTGGCATCAACAAGGCATTTGAACTGCAGCTCACTGGAAATTTTCTCTTTTGCAGACCATTCTCTGTAAACCCTAGAGATGGTTGTGCGTGAAAATCACAGAAGATCAGCAGTTTCTGAAATACTCAGACCAGCCCATCTGGCACCAACAACCATGCCACGTTCAAAGCCACTTAAATCACCTTTCTTCCCCATTCTGGTGCTTGGTTTGAACTGCAGCAGACCGTCTTGACCATGTCTACATGCCTAAATGCAATGAGTTGCTGCCATGTGATTGGCTGATTAGAAATTTGCATTAACGAGCAGTTGGACAGGTGTACCTAATAAAGTGACCGGCAAGTGTATGTATATTATTATAAAAAATAATACATTATTACTGAACATTACAACAGGAAATTGTAAATAAACATTAATATAAATGTAAATATTTTAAGTATATGTGTTTTTATGTATGCAGTATGTATTAAAAAGTAATATGCAAATATGTGCTGTGCTCTTTCGACTCACTAACAAACTAAAAACAACTAAATAAGATAGCAGAAAGAAATATGGAAATATAGAAATTTGAACCAGTTCTGCAATTCATGTCAACAGATGAGGTCAGTAAAATGACGCCATAACAGAAATTTGACTATAAAAATATAGTTACATTTTTTTTTCCACAGCTTAACAAATGAAGTACTAGATTTGTACATGTTTGGCTAGAAGTGTGTATTTAATACTGCAGTATTTCTTTCTTAATGCACAACCTTTTTGTTTTACATACAAGATATTTAATTCCGTTTACTGTATTTTCAGCAAAGAACAATGCACAAAAGTATTCAAACCACACAAAAAAGCATGCAAAATCCTAGTGAGTCTGATTAATGTCTACCCTCAATGCTAACATAAAGGAACTCTTTTATATTACCAACATTTCACACATGCTTTTTTATCCGAAGATTAATGAACTCTCCTAATTCCCTGATCATGTTGTTTCTGTTTGCCTTTGGCTCTGGGTCAGGCAGGAACATATTTTATAAAGCTACCTTCAAGATCCTCTACACGGTAAACAGTCTCTCAGCACTTAAATTTACGGCCGGGTTCACCTCCAGCCAGATGTTAGCAGCGCTGCACCAAAAGACATCCTACAGTTCAAACATTTGCTCATCTATCTCTGGTGGTTCCCCGGCCATCATGTTATCAGTGCTCATCCATCAGGGCTGCTTTTTTCGGGCAGACGGCCACAACATTATCTCTCAGACAATGGCTGGCTGACACATTGACCTCCAACTCACTTATTGAAGTTGAAAGTTTAAAGAGACACAGCTGAATTTACAGGTTTAAGGTGACAGAAGTCAGATTGAATAAACAGCATTACAGTGAATGAACATTTATTTTATTACATTACAAGTTGTGGCTTTGCAGTCTGAAGGGAAAGAGTTTTTTTTTAAATGTAAAAACAAATACTGTGATAATATTCAATTCAAGTCATCGTTATTTCTATAACACTTTCACAATGTAGATTGTGTCAAAGCAGCTTAACATAGATAAAGTTATAGTAAATTGAAACTGTGTCAGTCCAGTTTTCAGAGTTGAAGTTCAGTTTAGTTTAGTTCAGTGTGGTTTAATTTTCACTGCTGAAAGTCCAAACACTGAAGAGCAAATCCATCGATGCGCTGCTCCACAAAAACACAATAAACAAAAAACTAGGAAATTAGGAGACAATGCATGTTTCTACACTAAAAAAATTCTATAAGAAAATTCTATAGGTGTAATTCTATTTCAAACAAAATATTTATTTATTTATTCATAGTAAGATTTTTTTTTGTCATTGAGAATCATCGTTTTGCCACCAAGCATAGATTTCTAAAGCTCTCTGAAGCCCTTTTTTACCTTAAAAAGTGTATGCACTGTTGTGATTTGCACTGCAGATCCACCTGACATCATTTAGCTGCTATGTATATGATTTTGATATGATACTATTTGTGATTGATATGATACTATTTATGATTGATATGATACTATTCATTTATTAGGGTTATTTCTATTGGAACTGTTGAGCCAAAGCTATGACATTTCAATCTGTATATACGTACATGTAAATGACAATAAAGTAAATTAAGTAAGTAAAGTGAAGCCATTGGAAGTTATAAAAAATTGATTTTTCAATACATTTATGGAAATATATTTTTATTTTAAATCCAGTGGTTTACAAAATCTGAATATGTATTGTATACATCTCATTACTATATCTCAGTCAGAAGATATACATATATATTATATAGATTATATACATGTCAGTATTATATAGATTATAATTATCTTAAATATATTATAAGAAGATTATTAAAATCGCATCTTTTCTTTTTGTTTTGACCAATTTTCTTTTTTATGTTCTAAATTTATAACCAAATCAGACACACAAATGCATGCAGACAAACACAAATGACTAAATTACCATTTAAATTATTTAATAAGGATGATCAAAGCATGACGGTGGTGCAGTGGGTAGCACGATCGCCTCACAGCAAGAATGTCGCTGGTTCGAGCCTTGGCTGTTTAGTTGGCCTTTCTGTGTGGATTTTGCATGTTCTCCCGTGTTCGCGTGGGTTTCCTCTGATTGCTCCCCCCCCCAGTCCAAAGACATGCGATATAGGTGAATTGGATAAGCTAAACTGGCCGTAATGTTTGTGTGTGAATGCAAGAGTGTATGGGTATTTTCCAGTGTTGGGTTGCGGCTGGAAGGGCATCCGTTGCGTAAAACATATGCTGGATATGTTGGCGGTTCATTCCGCTGTGGCGATCCCTGATTAATAAAGGAACTTAGCTGAAAAGAAAATGAATGAATGAATGAATTATGAAATATATTTAATCAGCAAGATTGCTTCAAACTGATTAAAAGAGGCAGTAAATATATTTATAAATAAAAAAACACTTTATCATAATTCATAAAAACTTGGCAAAAAATTCTTAAACAGTCACATTAAATTAAATATGACATTATATAAAATATTGTGTGAGCACCATGTTAGCAAATAAAATAATACCTACAAAAATAAAATAAAATAGAATAAAATTTTATTAAATTGAAAACTAAACAAAAAAATTTGTGTGAGGGTGAAATTATTATAGATGATGCATTGCAGTTCATTGCATGTGACAGTCAAATAGTCTGTATTGAAATACAGTAATTCTAACATCACACGAGTGTATCTCACTAATGACGTAATGAGAATAAGAAGAGAGGACAGACAAAAGTCTTATCTTGTAGAATGATTGCTGGTCAACACCATATCCTACACTATATGTGATAGGAGATTCAAAGCAAAACTAAAACGCAACGCCTATTTCAGAATTAAAGAAACTGATGTGAAATCATTACAGGAGAAAAGCTTGGGCCAAAAATACAGTTTAAAAATGTATCTCATCTCATTCTTGTCAACCCAATAAAAAACACAGTCTTATTTTATGAGCCAAATACTTCAGCACACACTGATAAATTACATTTTAAAATATATTCAAATAGAAATCTCTTTTAAATTGTACAATATTACCGTTTTTACTGTATGTTTGATCAATGAAATCCAATGATTAAAGACTTCCGTCACTGTTGTTCTGTCAAAATTATTAGCCGTCCAGTGAATTTTTGTTTTCTTTTTTAAATATTTCTCTAATGATGTTTAACAGAGCAAGGGATTTTTCACAGTATTTCCTTTAATATTTTTTCTTCTGGAGAAAGTCTTATTCGTTTTATTTCGGCTAGAATAAAAGCAATTTTTAATTTTTTTAAAACCATTTTAAAGTCAAAATTATTAGCCCCTTTAAGCTATATATATTTTTAGATTGTCAACCTTGTTACCTCAACTTGCCTAGTTAACCAAATTAACCAAGTTAAGCCTTTAAATGTTGCTTTATGCTAAATACTAGCATCTTGAGAAATATTTAGTAAAATATTATGTACTGTAATCATGGCAAAGATAAAATAAATCAGTTTTTAGAAATGAGTTATTAAAACTATTATGTTTAGAAATGTCTTTCAGTTAAACAGAAATTGGGGAATAAAATATACCGGGGGGGCTAATATTTCAGGAGGGCTGATAATTCTGACTTCAATTGTACATCTGTTTAGTCCAAAGAGAAAAAAAAAAACGCTTTACAGTTTGTGCTTTTAATCCGTATTTTGTCAAAGGAGAGAGCAGATTTTACCCTAGCCCTCTCTGCTTCTATTGGATATCTACAGTAAGTGGCTTTTTGACCTCAGAGCAGATTGCAGAGGAGCCATGGAGCAGACGGACACAATGAGCACCAGTGGGCATCTTCCATTAATCCTCCAGCCCTCCCTCCAGGCCCACCCGTGCTAAAGGCCAAGCACCAATCCCGGGCCAACAAAGAGCCAAAGACCCCATTCATCTCCCCACCGGGGGAGGAACTCGACAGAAGAGGAGAAAAATGACACGCACGCTCGCTTGATTCATTATCAACTCACTGTAAGAGGTCATTTAAACCACATCAACAAACAAACAAAACCATGCATGAGGAAAGTCAGCATGCCAGCTGTAAGCCGTCCAGAAATCTGTACAAGAAATGTGTTCAATGCCTTGCTTTTTTTTCTTTCAGGAGGTCATGGCCCCATTGCACTAGATACAATAAAATTCTAAAAGTTTGAGTTCTTAAAGAAAACAATATACAGTATACTGAACAATATACAGTTTTAGCATCGACATCGCAATGTGTGTATTCACAGTAGTCACAGCACAGGATTAGATGATTCATTAAAGATTAACAGTAAAAGATATTATTCAATATTATTGTATTAAATTATTTATACAATGATGACGTTTGATTGTTTAATTTCTATATTTGTATACAGTTAGGCTCCCCTGAAAACCATAAAGCAACTTTTATTTTTGCCTTGTCGTAATTATGGTTGTAATTTACTATATTTTCTGCAGATTCGCTGCATAGAAAAAGTCTTGATCATACCAGTCGATCTAAATTAATGAAATCTTTCCAAATAGAGTAATTCAAATCATCTGGTTGAATATATATATATAAACACAAATCATCTGGTCGAATTATATATTTATATATATATGTATAGCAGTTTTTATATATATATATATATATATATATATATATATATATATATATATATATATATATATATATATATATATATATATATATATATATATATATATATATATTTATATATAGTTGAAGTCAGAATTATTACCCCACAGTTAAATTTTTTTTTCTTTTTAAATATTTCCCAAATGATGTTTAACAGAGCAAGGATATTTTCACAATATGTCTGATAATATTTCTTCTTCTAGAGAAAGTCTTATTTGCTTTATTTTGGCTAGAATAAAAGCAGTTTTTAATTTTTTAAAAAACATTTTAAGGTCAAAATTATTAGCCTCTTTAAGCTATATTTTTTTGAATGTCTACAGAACAAACCATCGTTATACAATAACTTGCCTAATTACCCTAACCTGATTAACCTAGTTAAGCCTTTAAATGTAACTTTTATCTGTATAGATGTGTCTTAAAAAAATCTAGTCAAATATTATTTACTGTCATCATGGCAAAGATAAAATAAATCAGTTATTAGAAATGAGTTATTAAAACTATTATGTTTAGAAATGTGTTGAAAAAATCTTCTCCCCGTTAAACAGAAATTAGGGAAAAAATAAACAGGGGAGCTAATAATTCAGGGGGACTAATAATTCTAACTTCAACTTTTAGGTATACATGTACATGAGTGAAATGTCCACAAATGTGCGGTCCACTTCTCCCATGCTTTGACAATCTACCCTTGGATGGAACTGAATTGAACTGAATGGGCTTCATAGCACAACAAAGACATTTTTGATGTTACAAAAGAAGCACATTTTAAATAAATGCTTTGAAATGTTCTATTCATCAGTGGATCCTAAAACGATAAAGGATTGAATAGTCATATTTGGCTGATGCTACTGAACTTTCTTGGTGGTTGTGCTGGTGTCACTAACGATTGGCTAAATTGATAAACGATGACATTCTGTTGTGTATACGTCACTGAATGCACCAAGTAAAAGAAGTAATCAATTAAGAAGGAAAAACTTAATTCATTTTTCGGTATAACAGTCTGAAGTATTTTGTTTAAGTCGATTCAATATTGTGTTGTTCAGTGTGTATTCTAGCCTACAAAAACACTTAAAATACACTCTCATTATGAACTGTTATAAACGCACTTAAAATCCATTATAGTCCCCAGACAAGAATGACAGGTTTGAAGAAAAAAAGGGCCTGTTTTGAGTTTTGAGAAGGTGCCAGCAGCTGTAGCTCTTGGAGAAGACACTCACCTGATTGAATATGGACAGGTGAAGCTTGCTCTGTTCTCCCGCTGGCCTGCCTGGATCTGCAGCAGCCTTCCGACCACTTTGATCAGCCCTTGAACATTCCTGTCCAGGCAAGAAACAAAACCCTCACTATTAGCAGACGCTACTAAAGAGAATAACATAATCCATTGGATTTAGAAGTTTATACTACCTGTACAAGGCAGAAAGTTTCAGCTTTGAAACACGACCAATACACACGAATACGGAAAACAGCACAGTGAAAGAATACACACAGCTATGGATAAACATTAAGCGAACACTTGAAAATTCTTATTTTGCCTAGTTATACTGTTATATTGGTTTGGATAAAGTGTTAATCAATGTTTTATTTTATAAAGGTCTGATTAAAAATATCCAATTGCAAACAAAAGTATTGTCATTCAGAACATCACCCCTCCACCCAAAAAATGACAGTCAGTCAGAATACCAACTGTTTCATATATTGTAACTAAAAAACAGGATATAAATAAATATAAACAGACTTTAAAACTTGCATCTTGTGTTTTATTTCGACAAATTTTCTTTTTATGTTCTAAATGAAAGAAAAAAATAACTAAATGCATCATAACTACACTGTAAAAAATGTGGGGTTCCACAAAATTCATTCATGTTGTCCCAACACCAATCGATTAAGTTAACTTAACACTTTTAACAAATTTATGTGGATTGAACATAAAAAATTTAAGTTTTCCCAATGAAATCTCAAGAATTGTGTTGTTTCAACTCATTTTAAATAAGTAGTTTGAACAAGTAAAAAAAGTATTTTTTGAGTGTATAAACCCAATTGGTCAAAATAAAAAAGATGCCATGTTTTCAAACATGTTTATAGTCATTATTAAACAACACAATACCATGTGTAAACTTCAGAAGAGAAGAACGCAATATTTGGAGAAATAACTTTTAGAAAATGAAAAAATAAAGCAAATAAAACATATATATTTTTAAGCTTGTAACCTTTATAGTTTTAAATTAAACCTTTGTAGAAAAATAACTAATATTAAAATGACATATTTTCTGAAAATTTCAGAGGAAACTTTCAGAATTTTTCAGAAATCTATTACATTCTGCAGTATGGTGTAGGGCTGGGCGATATGGCAAAAATAAAATGTCAATTATTGATTTCCACATTGAACGATAACAATATATATTTCCATAGAAGTTGGTAATGCTTCCAGATTTAAAAGAGTGCCCCAAAAAGGATTGAAGCAACAAAAATTAGAGGGTCCATTAAATGACATTTTCAGCCGATAAATTTTCGGTGGCTGAAAATTCGGTGCATAATATCAACACATTTCCAGTTTCCCATTGTTGCACATTTCTGCTGTGTGATTGGCTCTTAGATCAATATGAAGTAAAAAAGTTCAAAGTTTATTGTTGTTATTGACATAATATTTATCGCGATATGATATGATATTAGGCCCAGCCCTAGTGTGGTGTATTTTGATTTTTGAACTGGTCTTAGTCCCTCATTGGTCTTTAATATATATTTTGCACAGCAAACATTAGGGATGCACAATATATTGTGATGTTAATGTAATATTGAAAATTATCATTATTGGCACAATATTAGTATATGCATTACGTATATCATAAAGAGCTGCTATAAATTACATTTATTTTATGTGTCAAGCATGTGCATACCGGTTGTTTATACAAATTTGATCAATCACATGGGGCCTTAATATCTTTATACCAACCTCCCCAGTGAGAGCTGTAATGCTTTTGGTTAGACCAGGCCCAAAAGAGAACTAAATAATAATTGTGGAAGTTGAGGAAAAAACTTGATTTTCAGTCATTCATATTATTTTGAAATCTAAATATTTGACATAATTGTTTCAAAGCCTGAATTAGATTCAATTAGATCAGACATATTAACTGTTGATTTTAGTAGGATCATTACATATAGTAAAGTCAAAATGATTAGCTAGCCCTCATTTCATTTCTTTCATATATTTCCCAAATGATGTTTAATAGAGCAAGGAATTTTTCTCAGTATTTCCTATAATATTTTTTCTACAGAACAAACCACTGCTATACAACGACTCGCCTAATTACCATGACTTGCCTAATTAACCTAGTTAAGGCTTTTTGCCGAATACTAGTGTCTTGAAAAACATCTAGTGAAATATTATTTACTGCCATCATGACAAAGATAAAAGAAATCAGTCATTAGAAATGAGTTCATAAAACTGTTCTGTTTAGAAATGCATTGAAAAAAAAATCTTCTTTCCACTAACATTGCACATTTTGTCAGTATTGTGCGGCCTTAGTTAACATCCTAAATACATGAATTCCAGATATGCAGTTATGCTATTCCAAATGCATCCATTGACATTTTGGGATGCAAGATACAAAGCTCCCGTTCCCTAACAAGAATGCAGGTGGAGTGTTTCTCATACATTATAAATCACCTCTGTGTGACAACATGTGCTGTTTTCTTTCATGCCTCCTTCTCAGCTCTCTCAAGTCTGACTGTGTGTTTCTCAGTTCCTATGGGTTTGATTACTGTATATTTTACTAGGGGGGAAAACATAACTCTAGAGTGAAAGGAAATTCATCTTACCAGCTTTCATCTGGACTAGTACGCACTGCACATAGCAAATCCATAGTACCGTTTCATACGATTCAATCAGCATATGAACAAAATTCTGCTTGCTGCCAGATTTTATGGGACAATGTGCTTCAAATTTAGACCTTGCTGAAAATAGATGTGGCATTTACAGTTTGATGAGCTTCCGAGTCCCGATGAAGTTACATAATGCTGTCAAAGATGCCAGTTCTCATGCAGACAATGAGTCCGGTTCACATTTATGAATATTTGATGTGTTCGCTACACTCGCCTATCAATAAATCCAGCAAAGAGGTCAAAAACATAATACAAAAAAGGTTGGGGGTTATTGACAGAAGCACTAAGTTGGTGCCTTTTGTTATCGATAGACAACACCCCTTACTAAAAATTTCCTAGCTAAACATGGATTTACTGCAAAAAGAAAACAGATCTCAAAGTCTCAAATAAATATACAAACAAATAAGTGAAGGTAAATAGTAAGCAAGAATATGAATAAAACAAATATCAAACAAGTATCTGCCTGTATATATCACTGCCACGAGTGTGATGTTGCGTTTATACAACAGCATAAAACAGATATAAAAAGAAAATCAAATTATTCCACTATTCCTTCACATCTGCAGCTGACGTCAGAACACCAGAAAATATTGCTAATTCACCAACATAACTTTAAAGCTAGTATTTGAATGATTCTCTAGTGTAATGTCTAAAGTGAGGACAAAACAGGTGATTTTGCTGACATTTAAGATGAGAAGGCTCTGGCTTTTTCGGGGTTAATTATTGTAATCTCCTGATTACAACAAAGCAAAGCAAACACTAGCAGATTACTATGGTATAAATACAGCACTACAACATAAATAAGAGAGAGATTGAGTCATTTACCTGTTTTATAACGATTTGATCACCTTTAGTTTGAAATTATGCTGAGTTTTCCTCCTCTAAGGGCTTATTATGCGGATTCTGACGCCATCTTGTGGCGGAACATCAACTGTCTTTGCTCTGCTCATTATGAAATTATCAATATATAAAATAGGCACTATACTTATGAATAAACTGCATAGTTGCAATCTAAACAACTACATTATCGACCAAAAAGGTCTCAAAAGTCCCTTTTGTTGTCCAACAGCTGCAATATTTGTCAAACTGTAGTGAGTTTATTGATCTACAGTCACTATATGTGGGTGGAGGAATACAGAAGGGTGAGGAGGCTGGACGAGTGCTGTTATTGCAGAATATCGAACGGCTATCAGCCAATCAGATTCTAGAACCAAACAGAACTGTTGCATAAATAAATGTAAAGCAATTAAATAATTACAAAATACAAGCATTATGTGTATGAAACAAATGATTTTACATTTGTATATTTAAATAAAGAAAAACAAGCAGGCTACTAAATGAATGATCAAACAATTTGATATAAATAAACACAGCAAATAACAAGTAATCAAATAAAAGCTGGTGTGTACGAAACAAGTACACTGTCACGATCAGAATGTGGGGAAAAGGAGCGAGGACTCAAGTGCAGTAAAAATGGGTATTTGTTTATAATAAAATAAAATAAAAGGCAAAACAAACTACCCCAAGAGGGAAAACAATAACAAAACAAATAAGCAAACAAACTTGACTGGGCAGGCTGGCAGGGATCAGGACTGGAAAACATGACAGGACAGGGCTATAAACGACGACGAACTGGCACAGGATAGCAGACATGAGGAGAATATAAGCAAAAATAAATAACAGACATGTGAACATAATAAACTAATAATGGGTTATCAAGGAGGGTGGGACTAGACAATAGACAGGAGAGCAAGAAACCACCACAAGCCATGTGCTCACACAAAACGAGACTAGAACACGCAGCCAATGAGAGAACTCATTAACCATGTGTTCAACAAAGCACACCACTAAAGCACGCAGCCACAATGTAAACACCAACAAAGACTCAAGACACAAGCACACGATAAATGAAAACACCTTGCCGTGCGCTCACACATGCAACACGCATGTTTCATCTCAGCGGCAACTGAAACCGAAACCAACCAGACTGAGATGCTGAGAATGAAACAGCGCGATGCCCACCGAACAGACACAAGTACATGAGTCCCCAGCACGCCCAGACCTTGCGTGTCTGCATCAAGTGGGAGTGCGCACGGCCTGAGCACGGTCACGACGGTGCTCATACAGAGACACACGATGACAGAAAAACATACAGGACAAGACAGAACTAGTATCTAGACTCTGCCAGCAAAAGAATTTACAAGACTGAAGTGGCAGAACCGTGACATACACTGTAAAAATTGTTGGGTTCCACATAATAGATTTTTCTTGAGACAACATGAAGGAATTAAGTTCACTTATTAGTTTTTTACAAATTTAAGTGGATTGAACATAATACTATTAAGTTGCAATTGAAAAAAAGTCTCCAAAAAACTCAAGAATTGTGTTGTTTCAGTTCAAGTAGTGTGAACAAACACCAAAAGTAATTAAAAAAGTGTAAATAAAATGCAGTAAATAATACTTAACTTCATAAAAACAAAAGATTATATACTCCAACAAATAATTAAATAAAAAACTAAGCACAAATTAACTTTGATAAAATAAAAGAAATTATAAAAAAAATAGAAATATCCTATTTTAATAAAAAATTCTTCTTTTATTGCACCCCAACGCTGCTCTTTTTCCATATAATGCAAAAGCAGATGTATTTTAATAATTACACAACAGTCCAAATCATTGAGAAGAACTAAAAAGCTGCACAAAATGTATTTATCATGCCTACAGTCTCCACTGAACAGTTTCAATAGATGTGGAGCCTAATAAACTAATACCAACCATCTTTATGGTGCTTTATGGAATAGTTTTTTGTCCGTTCTAGATTTTGACAGCCTTTGATCACTATGAACTGCTGTCATAAGGCATAAGTTGTCTAGCGATTTATAAAAACAACAAGCACAAAAATTTGGAATGACATGGGGGTGGTTAAATAATGACAGTATGTTTATTTTTGGGCGCACTATTGCTTTAAAATTCAGGTCTGTATGATGAAAGGATATATTGTGTGGGAAGCTGCGGTGTGGGACGGTGATGACAGCAGCAGCAGCAGTGTGTGTGTGCGTTGAGCTGACTGATGGAGCAGGCTGCGTTTTAGATGTGCTCTTTCAAATCTGTGAGTATGCAGATGTTCAACTCTCTCAGTCTGCTGCTTATCTTCATCCACGCATCCAATTCAAAGGGAAGAGGAAGAGTGTGGGCAGATTATTGAGGTACTCCTCGAAAAAAAAAAAGCAAAACACTAAGCATATGACAGCAACAGTCACCAACTAATACATCTGTGTTTTGAGCATCAGATGCATGAAGTACGTTAGACAAAATGAAAAATGGTCATCAATTTTTTGTAAATCAGGACAGCACGGTTGCCTCATACACTGAAAAAATGTAATTTTCATTTATTTTCATTCAGCTTGGTCCCTTATTTATCAGGGGTCGCCACAGCGGAATGAACCGCCAACTATTCCAGCATATGTTTTAGGCAGTTGATGCCTTTTCAACCACAACCCCAGTACAGGGAAACACCAATACACTCTCACATTCACTCACAAACTCATATACTATGGCCAATTTTGTTTATTCAATTCACCTATAGTCACCTATTCATCACATGTCTGGAAAAAAATCAGCTGGAACGAATTTACAGGTATTTTCAAAAAGGGCCTGTTCACAAGGTTGTTGCTAGATCAGATACATTTGAGGTCGGAAGTTAATGAGTATTATGTCTATTATTTATAAAATTTCCCATTTATTGTATTTTATTAACGTCTACCCCCACCCAAACCATAAACCCAACCGTCACAGTAACGTAAAAACAGTAGTTGTACAGAGTATTATTTATGTTATCTATTAAATTATCCAATAAATTGTATTTTTTAACGGCTATCCCCACCCCAACCCTAAACCCAACCTTCACAGTACTGTAGAAATAATAATTATTGTTATACATTGTCATAAAAAAATGCTACTATATTAATATGCATGTCGCACTTCCGGCCGGCCGCATATCCGATCTAGACTTTACCTGTTCACACATACAGACCTTTCCGGAAAATTGCCAGTAATTTTCCGGAAAGGTCCGTGTGTGTGAAAGGGGCTTTTGTTTCAGTATGCTGATGTACCTCCAACTGAATGGAATATTGAGTAGGGGGCGTGGCTTTTTTATATTAATCATTCCTTCATAGCAAACTAATGATAAGAGGGGCGTGGTTAAGAATATTGTGGCTGTAGTCATTAAACTAACATCAACAGAGAAGGGCCACCACTCAAAACGCTGAAGCAGATGTTCAGACTTTGGTTGAAGATAACCAAAAAATAATTAAAAATGAATTCTTCACCTAAAGAATAACAATGTGTGCTAATAAAATAAAGATTGTAAATTTAGATTTTACATGGACTGTTTTGGTACGGCTCACTTTTGTGGGCTTTTCAACTACGATTATTCATCTGAGATTTCCAAATAGCTAAAGCTGCAATTATTTCAATGCACCATCAAATATGGAAATAGGAATATATTTTTTGACAGTTCTGACAGTTTGTAAGCACATTACCCTGAACAATGTGAAAAGCGTAACGCAATCTAAATGTAAAGGTTTGCTGTCGTCGTTTCAACCTTAATGTAGGTTTTTGTCAGTGTTTTACTAATGCAAAATTGTTTATAGTGTGTTTGGATTCTTAAAAGATTTAAATTTCATACATAATTATTTTAATCTGATTTAAGATACTGTAGTTTTTTAACTGACAACTTTTTTTTAAAAATGGCAACAATGTTTAAGAAGTTTTAAATTAGCCCCAGAATTGTGTTGCATACTTTATGATTATGATTGGTCTTTCTTTGGTGCTGTTAAAGCCACCACATCAAACCTGCAGCTCTTTTAAAAATAGTAGTCATCTAGTTTTCTAGCAGAAGGGCTGCCAAAATCACTCTGGACCCCTCACACCCAGCACACTGCCTCTTTGAACTTTTACCTTCTGGTCGACGCTACAGAGCACTGCGCACCAGAACAGCCCGACACAGAAACAGTTTCTTCCCTCAGGCAATTCATCTCATGAACACTTGATGATAATAATTGTGGAACCAACATCACTACTTGCTATACAGTTTTATACACATATACACTTATTTAACAACACACTTTACATGCCAATTTGCACATAACAGCTGCACATATAACGTTGTATATAGTAATAAACACGTACATACACTTGTCAATCCGTATATTTGCACTCACTACTTCAATTTTTTAAAATATATTTATTATCTGTTTTTTGTCCTGTCTCTGTAATCCTGTTGCACTGTAGAAGCTCTGTCACGAAAACAAATTCCTAGTATGTGTGAACATACCTGGCAATAAAGCTCTTTCTGATTCTGATTTTATTTAATTTTTTCATGACAAAAACATTTCATTAACAAATATACAATTAAAACCACAAACAAATGAGTACATGAATAAGATACGATTTTTAATACATTATAAAAATTTTTTTTATCGCAAATCACAATTTTGATAAAAAATAAATAAACAAATGGAATTTAATTATTTTTTCTCCAAATTGAGTATTCAGGTATGCAAGAATGCAGTGCCAGTTAATAATTTTTTGCATGAAACATTGAGAACATTTACATGGACAACAATAATCCGATTTTAATCTGATTAAGAGTCTACCATGTAAACAGCAATTTCTGATTAATTTAATCTGATTAAAGTCCTAATTCAACTAAACAGAAATGGAATTAAGGCATGTGGAGTATGCTGATTTTAGTCACATTTTTTTAAGTGCAGAAGCATCATGTAGGACTTTTTACCACGTTTTGTGACAGAGTAGTCCAAACACACACAGCTGTTTGACATTGTTCTCTGCAGCTACCGAGTCAGTAAAGGACCACAGACACACACACTGCGAAATGCAGAGGGTTTTTTCTCCTTTACGGCATGCTCCATTAAAACAACACTCTTCCACAAGTTCTTACTTTATACTTGCATCCAATACCTCAGTTTGTCACGGAGGCATGAGTGAAATGTTCATGAATGAAAGTGAAACTGCCGAACTGCAGTTCAAGTAAAAAAATAAATGAAATATCCGGATGAAACGTTGGATATCCTGGTGACGCAAAGACGTTAATTGATCTATCTGCTGTAACATGTGAAACGGGATCATGAAATAAACATTCAAAAAGCAACTCATGTAAACACCTTAATCAGATTATTGTCTTATTCAGATTAAGGCAAATAATTTGATTACTGATGTCCATGTAAACATAGTCATTGACATTAAAGACTAGTTCTTTCAGCATTATCTTGAACATTACATTAGCATTCATTTCATGTGTTATAGAACAATAACGAGGCTTTCAGGATTGTGTGTAAACGTAACATCCTTTTAAACTTCCTAGCAAGAATAATCCTCCTAAAAATTCTACACATAAATCAACATGTTTTAATTGACATCCCAGGAAGCTTGGGAAGGCATCATTTTCAAACATTAGCTTACAAGCGATTATATTTTAATTTGTTGTTTTTTCAGGCACAACATTTTCATGCAGATGTTTAAAGATCAGATGAAAGCAACAATTGTATTTTCTGGCCATTTACAGTAAATTCTAATGCTCTCCAAAAAAGTGGCAAATTGGTAATCTGTTGATACTGCTCCTTCAACAGACATATAACTGACTATAAGAAACTTTGCAAGTACATGTCAACTTGCACTAACCCTAACCCCAACCTAATAGTCTACTTATAATATAATGAGAATTAGTTGCAATGTAACTTAAATTCAACAAACTGACCATCAAAATAAAGTGTGACTGACGCAGTGGCGCAGTAGGTAGTGCTGTCGCCTCACAGCAAGAAGGTCGCTGGTTCGAGCCTCGGCTGGGTCAGCTGGCGTTTCAGTGTGGAGTTTGCGTTCGCGTGGGTTTCCTCCGGTGCTCCCATTTCCCCCACAGTCTAAAGACATGTGGTACAGGTGTATTGGGTAGGCTAAATTGTCCGTAGTGTATAAGTGTGTGGATGTTTCCTAGAGATGGGTTGCGGCTGGAAGAGCATCCACTGCGTAAAACAGATGCTGGATAATTTAGCGGTTCATTCCGCTGTGGCGACCCCAGATTAATAAAGGGACTAAGCCAACAAGAAAATTAATGAATGAAGCAGCCAAGGGGGCAGTCTTTTGCAAAGAAGTCTTACTCTAACTTCTGGTTTCAAAAGTAAATATACAAAATATAATAAACCTTTTATTTTTCAAGGATGCAAAGACCTGTTTCAAAAGATTTTCCTATAACTAATCTACTTTGTAACTTTCTACTAATTAAATCATTCATTCATTCATTCATTCATTCATTCATTCATTCATTCATTCATTTTTCTTCGGTTTAGTCCCTTTATTAATCAGGGGACACCACAGTGGAATGAACCGCCAACTTATCCAGCATATATTTTACACAGCGGATGCCCTTCCAGCTGCAAACCAGCATTGGGAAACATCCAAACACACTCATCCACACACATACACTATGGACAATTTAGCTTATCCAATTCACCTATACTGCATGTCTTTGGACTGTGAGGTAAACCGGAGCAAACCCACACCAACATTGGGAGAACATGCAAACTCCACACAGAAATGCCAACTGACCCAGCCTGGGACTAGAACCAGCGACCTTTATGCCGTAAGGCGACAGTGCTAACCACTGAGCCACTGTGTTGCCCAAATTAAATTATTTTGGGAAAAAAAATTACCAGGATAACTTCAATGCGGATACTAAATAATTTAGCAATAACTAAAATATAATAGCAAACATAATATTTAGATTTCAGAAGGATCATTTTGATGTTGAAGACTGAAGTAACAATGCTGAAAATTCAGCTTTCCCACAACAGAAATAAATTATATTTTAAAATGCATTATAATATACAGCAGATATTTTAAAAAGTCATAATAAAGAAAATCTTACCAATACCAAACAGGTGAAATGTGTACATGAACACTCACAAAAAAAATCATCTTTTCTCATCCCAAAATCATTCTTCGATTCATTTTTTTAATCCACTCTTCTATGATAATTTGCATCTACAAAACCAAGGCAGGTGACAATTTGCCCACCTCTACGCGATTAACACACTAATCACCTACCATTAAGCACTTTCAGGAATGTAAGCACATAATGTGTTGTCAGTGTGGTGCTGCAAACACCTTGAGAGCAAAATAAAACATTTTTAAGATCACAAATGCATAAATGCTTTAAAATGCTCTACTGAGAAACCACTATTTGCATGCCTGTGCTTTTCTGTTGTTTTAGTTAATACATGTTAGTCATTTACACATTTGACAGCTAGTTTTGCAAAAATAATAATTAAAATTACAGTTCTATAATATACAAAGCCTACTAGTCAAGGGTGCATGGTCAACCCAGACAATAAAGAAGAATCCCAATAAATTTTAATTTGAAGCTCTGACGTGTAATTGTTGTTTGTAAGAGCAGGGAGAGGTCAGTGCCTGAGGATGATGATAAGATCCCATCAGGGTTTGACAGGGGTGGGAAGGGTGTGACGAGGTTTCATAAAAAAAAAAAAAATCTCATTTAAAAAGTAAATGGAGCCACCTTTAATACTATAATATCATCATTTAGTCTGTTTATAAGCCAGCATAGTTTACATGAGTTAGCATTTTTAAATTGAGGATGAAAAGGGATATCAATCTGCATTGGTGCGTTTTAGTTGTGGACTGACAATTCACTTGCAATATTCACACACACACTTCAATAAACTACAGTACAAAAAATAATATAATATAATATAATATAATATAATATAATATAATATAATATAATATAATATAATATAATATAATATAATATAATTTACCACAGTGGAATGATCCGCCAACTATTCCGGCATATCAGAATTACGCAGCAGAATCCTTCCAGCCGCAACCCAGTACTAAGAAACGCCCATACATTCTCACATTCCCACACACACTATGGCCAATTTAGCTAATCCAATTCACCTAGCGCACAACTTTCGACTGTGGGGGAAACCAGAGCACCTGGAGGAAACCCATGTGAACACAGGGAGAACATGCAAACACCACACAGAAATACCAACTGGCACAGCCGGGACTCAAACCAGCGACCTTCTTGCTGTGAAGCAACAGTACTAACCATTGACCCACCGTGTCCCCAATATAATATAATAAAATAAAATAAAATAAAATAAAATAAAATAAAATAAAATAAAATAAAATAAAATAAAATAAAATAAAATAAAATAAAATAAAATAAAATATAATATAATATAATATAATATAATATACACAACCCAACACAACACAACACAACATAATATAATATTATATATGTATTTTTTTGCTTCTCACCCCTCCCAATTCTACACAAGAGAAGAGAAGGGATTCTCAAAGTTTCAGTTCAAAGGTCCAAAACCGAAATTTCATTCATGCCAATGGTCCAGAAAAATTGGTTATAAAAACACTTGTTTAATAAACATTTTAATAAACATGCACATGCATAAATTAACCATTAAAAAAGTTAAGTGCCTTTTGCATTTGAAAATACAGTCATGACAACAGTGTTGGGGGTAACGCATTACAAGTAACGTGAGTACCATACTAATATTACTTTTCTAACTAACTAGACAGTGAACAGTGTTTTTATTTAACTAACAAAAGAAATAGTACAAACGTAGTAAACACATTGCTTTAAACTTTTTAATATTCTGTATATGCGGTATGTATAACTCTGGGTTCAGGAAGTTCTCGGAAAATAACATTGGCCTAAATTATTATTTTATTTTTTGTGTTTTAAAGGAAAATGAAAGTGTAGGCTATACAGTGCATTGTTAAATGCAGAGCTGCAAGTTCAGAAAGAAAAAATACGCTGCAAGTTCTGAAAGAGATCAAGCCTCAGCCAGGTAAGAACAAGTAACGCAAAAGTAACTCAAAAGTAATGTAACAGATTACTTTCTATAATAAAAGAAACTAAGTAACTAGTTTTTTGGGGGGAGTAACTCAATATTGTAATGCATTACTTCCAAAAGTAACTTTTTCCAACACTGAATAACAAGTGCAAAAGCTGCAAAATAACAAGTGACACTTTTTCAGCAATTTTTATAAACAAAACCCAACCAGAGTTTGCAAAAAATAACATGAAGCAAAAAACAGAGCAGTCTAGTGTCTGTAATGGCACTGAATTCCATCAGCTCACTAAACCTTTGTTTTATACTGGCGTTTGACATTTCCACTCTTCAAAACTACAATGATCTCATTGCAAATCCAATAGAATAGATGTGTTTAATTGAACGTATAATTACGTCAAACTTCATACGCTGACTGGATGTCATGACAACAGCGTCACACAATAAAAACGTTGCGTTTGCTTTAATTTCAGACCATTGACCAAAAGATTAAAATATTAACAAGATTTTCTGTTTATCAAAGTAGTAAATCCACACTTTTAATCTCCAACACATAATTGGTGCTCTTGAAAAATGAAATAGAACTGGATTGAATTCTCTCCACATCCAGGACAATTTGCAATAAAAACAACAACAACAAAAATGTTACTTTTGCGTGCAGTGCACACAACAAACATATCATGTGGTCTTGTGAAAGTTTCTTGTGAGCTCACAAAATGTTTCTTGTGTGCACGATAAAGTCTTCATTTTTGTATTTTTGCAAAAGTCTCTTTAGGGGCTCCATACACTCTCAAAAATAAAGGTACTAAAGCTGACACTGCTGCGATTCCTTTTCACACCGCACACGTTTGTACCAAAAAGGTCCATATTGGAACCTTAATGGCACATATTAATAACTAAACCAGTGGTTCTCAACTCTAGCCTTTAAAGTCTAATTTTCTGATTTGTTTTAGTCCAACCCTAATTAAACACACCTTAACAAGATTTTAATCAGTATCTTCAGGATTGCTTTAAAGTTGCAGGCAGAGAATTTTTTTGCCAGGTTGGACCTAAACTCTGCAGGAAAGTGGATCTCAAGGGTCTGAATTGAGAAACTCTGACCTAAACAGTACAATTGTATACCGTCTGAAGCTTTTAGGTACTATTAGGGTCGTAACCGGTATGTACCGGACCGAATCAACATATAAATTTCGGTGCCTAATTTTGGTGCCACTGGTGCTGCGACAAAGACATAGGCATCAAGGGGTGCATCAAAGGCACACATAGGTACGCGTTGTGTCACACCATCTCTAAAGGTTTAATTCTAAACAACTTTGAGAAATACGGACATCGTCTGCTATGTTAGGCGCTTGTTCTAGTTGTTTAGGTAACGGACTTTAAAGGACCACAGACACCAGCGATGCAAAATGCCAAGGTATTTTCTTTCCACTCGGTGTGCGGTACAAAATGCCATTAAAACAACACTCTTCCACCAGTCCTTACTTCATATTCTTATCCAATACCTCAGCTTGTCAGGGGAGCATGAATGAAATGTTCCTGAATTAAAGTAAAACTGCCAAACTGCAGTTTAAGTCGAAAAATTAAAAATTACATCAAACTCAGGAGGAAACGTGGATAGTGTAACGATGCAATGACGTTAATCGATCTATGTACTATAACATGTAAGACGGGATTATGAAAGGAACATTCAAAAAGCAATTCACGTAAACACCTTAATCATATTATTGTCTTATTCAGATTAAGGCAAATCATTAGATTACTGATGTCAATGTAAACTTCGTCACACACCCCAACCCTAGAAAAAAGGAGTTCACTATTTTGATGACGGCCTTTCCACAGGTTAGAAGCAAGCTAATGTAATTCCATAATGCAAATCTTAAAGGGCACCTATGGTAAAAAAAATCTACTTTTCAAGCTGTTTGGACAGGCATATGTGCATGTATGGTGTATAGACCGTCATATTGGGGTGATATAAGCACACCCAGTGCTTTTTTTTTTCAATTTAACAACATAAAAAACGGTGGACCAATTGGAGCTGTTTTCAAATCGACCACAACTTTACTTAGGAGAGCGGTCCCCCCGCCCACCAATATTGATTGACAGGCGCGTCATCATATCCTCAGTTTGTTGATTCACGTCCGCCATTTTCAGCGTGAGTCGAAGCAATATCACTAAAGGAACACGCTAGCTCTAATTTTAGATGCAAGGCTCCTTGGGCTCAACACAAGATCAATATTCTCCACATTATCGCTCTAATCGGAATTATTGGTTGTATCTTTAGGTAGGTTTGCAAACATGTGTACTTCTCATTGAGTCTACCTTATACTTCAGCCGTTTGCATTTCTCGCGATCCCAGAAGCTCCCTGTGATCTTAACTAGCATGCGTTTTAGAATTCTAAACATAGGTTTCTATCAGGGTACACTCAAGTCGACGGCTGGGCGCCGCGGACCACTGCAGAAACCTATGTTTAGAATTCAAAAATGCATGGCGCGACGATTCGGGACACTTCATGTTTCTGGTGCGCCACAGAGAGTGTGCGTGGTTATTAGTTTCTGTGTACAAGCTCGGCACTTGAAACTAGCACACAGTTGGCTGTAAAACTGTACAAAGACACAAATGATTTTGTACTCTCTGCTTGGTCTGTGTCCGAGTCGTACATGTACGACTGAATGGTGATCCTCTCTCTCCTTCTCTGAGTCTGCCTGTCAGACTCTGTAGCAAACGCACAGCGGGTAAGCTCATAGCCCTGCCCCCTTGTTACGTTGGCGGGAAGCCGAAACTAATTTACATGTGAAGCAACACACCCATAAATCAGCGAACTGTGGACACGCCCCCAACATGACACTTTTTAACACATTATAATAAAAAAATCGGAATTGTGTTTTAAACTGAACCTAAACTGGCACACTCAGAAGAACCTTAATATTAATATTAAATCATAAAAAAGAGGTAAACTATGTGCCCTTTAAATTCATGCTAACAAACAAATAATCAAAAGAAATATAAGAATGCAATTCAAATATATAAAATATGAATTTAAACTTTAATTATACTGTTCAACTAAAATTATTAAAATCATTTTTTTTGTCAAATTAAGGTTTTTCTTGAGTCATCCACCATAATTTTGTGGCACAAAAGTATCAGTCCAAGCACAGTTTTGACACTGGTACGTAAAAGTATCAATTTAGCACCAATATCGAAATAACCCCAGACGATACTCAACCCTAGGTAGTAATATGTACCATAAACACATAAATATGGAGCCCTTTGGTACAAAAGTGTGGCTTTTAAAAGCATATCACCCCAGTCTCATACATTTATTTCTGAGAGTGTGATATTCACTCCCTAGTATTCTAGCTTTTATTTTTCCAACAATGTCAAAACCTTTGTGCTAGTAGCACTTTTTTTGTGTATTGCCTTTCTCATTTTTAAGTCTCTTTGGACAAAAGCCTTTGCTAAATGACCAATTTTATGTGTAGTTAATTAATTATTTACTTTAATGTCAAGTCAGAATTTAAAGCTATCTTCATAGCAAATAAAAATTGTGATCATACAAAGATTGCATAAATAAATATTAATCAAGCAAACAGTAAAACAAAGAAACAAATTAAACAAAATGAAACTAGATTCTTCAATTTAATATAGAATTAGTGTGTGTGTGTGTGTGTGTGTGTGTGTGTGTGTGTGTGTGTGTGCGCGTGAGAGAGAGAGTCAGGTGCACGTCTAACAGCAGTGAACAGAAGCATACCGTGCCGAGGGCAGAAGGTTAAGGGTGGTGTTGAGCACATATGGCAGGTCAGCATGTCCCTGCTCCACGAGGAGCACCAGAGCGTCACAGCAGGCTGAGCGGACGACAGTACTGTCACTGCTGCACTGCTCCCACAGAGACTCCAGAGCCGGACCCTGTGCATAGAAAACACAACTTTATCATGCAAAAGTCTACCATAACCGGTCCAGAAAAGCCTCTTTAGGCTAAAAATGAAAATTCTGCTATTTATCTTTCATTGTCACAACACAAGTGAAGATATTTTAGATGAAATCAGAGAGCTCTCTCATCCTCCATAGACAGCAATGGTGCAGAGATGTTCAAAAGTCCAGAACAATTTAGTGTGCCTTCTATTTGAGTTACTGTGCCTTTCTATCAGCTGGAACCAGTCTGGCCATTCTCCTCTGACCTCTGGCATCAACAAGGCATTTGCTCACTGGATATTTTCTCTTTTTCAGACCATTCTCTGTAAACCCTAAAGATGGTTGTGCATGAACATCCCAGTAGACCAGCAGTTTCTGAAGACCAACCCATCTGGCACCAACAACCATGCCATGTTCAAAGTCACTTAAATCCCCTTTCTTCCAGATTCTGAGGCTCAGTTTGAACTGCAGCAGATTGTCTTGACCATGTCTACATGAGTTGCTGCCATGTGATTGGCTGATTAGAAATTTAAATTAACGACCTGTTGGACAGGTGTGCCTAATAAAGTGGCCACTGAGAGTATATGAAAACAATAGAATGAAGATAAATAAAGATAATTGGTTTATGGTTTATAGTCTGTATAGTCTTCAATGTTTAATTAAACACAATGAATCTTTGTTAAAGTGGCAAACTTTATAATTTCTTGTCCAAATGGTTTAAATTCAATTGAAATCCCTTGAGATCCAGCGTTGTGACTATTGCAGATTTGCATCGATGCTGAAACTATATATTGTGCAGTTCTACTTTAAAGGCAATGGGTTTACTCACTTTTTTAAAGTAAAGTAACTAACCGCTTTTTACAGTGTAGAAGGAATCTGATGCTTGCTTGCTACGCTGCTGACTCCAATTGCAATAAGTTGTACTGTCCGTAGTAAACGTGCACACTGAACTGACAAAAGGAGTGACGATATAGCCAAACAAAGTCAGATGTACAGGGGTTTTTGGCACACATTAGTGTTCTTGAATCTTTTTATCATTACAATTGAACCACTGAATCCATGGCCAACCTGAGTTAAAAAAAACAAAAACAAATCTACCATATTAAGTCCTTGGATTTCAGACACCCAGATCCAACACATTACTCACAGCCCACATTTACATTAACATCAACTATTTAGCATGCAGCTTCTTGGCGTCAATATCATGAATAAATTAACAGTGTTCTGACATTTCAGCAAAACAAACCTCTTTGCCCAAAAATTTCTTTTTAGTTTTGACTGCAATCATTATAGAGGGCCAAAATTATTGGCAGAAATAATGATGTTCAATTAGCGATTCTCCAATGGCACATTTTGACAGTGCTATATATTTTATACACAAACTTTAAAAGGGCACCTATTACGCAAAAATCATTTTTATAAGGGGTTTAAACACAGTTGTGTGGCAACAGTGTGTGAATATAGCCAGCCTCTACTGATAAAAATGAATTAATTCTATTTTTTATAATCACACTTCATAAAAACACCCTGCAGAAACACTTTGATTAACATTTTCCCTTTGTACATGTCATTAGAGGGGCAAAGCCCCACCCATTAGTGACAATCTCTCCCTCTCTAGAATAGACAGCCCTGAGTGTGAAGTAGCCGTCTGTCATTAGAGTTTTCACACCATACCTGTTGAAGATCATGTCTACATAGACTACCTTCTTCTGAGACACTTCTTTTGACATTTTGAGAGGCAAAACAAACACAGACGCAGGGGACAAAGACAGTGACTATGTTTACATGGATACCAGTAATCAAATTATTTGGAAAATTTTTAATTTGTCGACTTTAACTGCAGTTTTGCAGTTTCACTTTCATTCAGTTACATTTCATGCATGCTCCGTGACAAACGAGAAGTTGGATGCGAAGAACTGCAGGAAGAGTGTTGTTTTAATGAAATGTTTGATACCGCATGCCGTATGGGAGAAAAAAAACCTCAGCATTTCTCAGTAACTTATATGCACTCGGTATGTAACGTCAGAAAGCTGTTTGTGTATAAACTATCCTGTCACAAAATGTGACAAAAATCCAACACGGCGGTTATAGTTTGATTAAGGTGTTTACATTAGGAGAGAAGCATTTACAGCGGATCTTTCAGTTCATAATATCGTAGGGATATTATTGTACTGTAAACTTAGTAACTAAATAATTTTGACTATGGTTTGTCTTTAAAAACTGAAAGAGTCCTGCTGATGATACTAACTAACTTTGCCTCTGATTAAACATAAAGAAAGAACAATGATCGCTCACTTACCAAATCTGTAGAGACAGGACAATCTACATGAACTGGAACCACATCTTTTTAAAAAGGAGTCAAGTGGCAAATCTGGATTTCACCATTTCCAGATGCGAAAAGCTTGAGTAAAAAAATGTTCCTTACAAACATACTTTTGTGGAGTGTCAGCAGAGCACTGTAATCCACACGTGAGTCCAGCTGTGCTCTCATAGCGGGAAATTTTCATTGAGGCATATTTATAAAAGCAACACTGAAAAATTCTTCTTCCACCTGTTTTAATTACGGTTGGCAACACAATGTGGCGTCTCTCTGCTGTCTGAACACTGTAACAGGTAAAACAGTCTTCGAAGCTATCATGCATATTAATAAAGTTGCACCTCATTCACAATAGCGTGCGCTGATTGCTTCAAATCTAGTCCATCGCTTGAATTAATACTGAAAACTTAAAGACATCATGTTGTACCCGCCAGTACAGAAAGCCACTCTGCATGCTGGAATTTACAGAAAGATCTTATCGTCGTGACGTAGCTTCAAAATTTCTTTTCAAACCCGAAGAATGAATTTGCGAAATAACGCAAAAACAACCAATTTTCACTTTTTTAGCATCCTAATAGTGTTTTTAGCAGCAGACACGTATAAGACTGTCAATATTTCAAAAAATGTGTACACAACTTGGATCAAAGCCTAAAAGTGGCAGTTTAATAGAGTTATAAACAAAATTTAGAGGGGTATTTCTAGCTGAAACTTCACATACACACTTTAGGGACATCATAGACCTATTTTACATCTTGTAAAAGGGGCATAATTGGTCCCCTTTAAGAGGTAAACGTCTCAGATGTGTGGATGCTTATGCTGGGCTGATTTCTAAAATCTTTTCAGAACTTTTGGTTTATTATTTTTAGTCAATTATGCAACTTCAGAAACATAATTTGAAGCCATGATACAGTAATTGCAATAAACTCAATACTTTGTTTCTTTTGATATGAAATAAGGTCACATTTTGTCTATTTTTCTGACAAAATTCAATCAATAAATGCCATTCTTCAAATGAGAAAAACCTGAATCAATCAACTCATTTCTTTGCTACTTAATAAATGCTACTAAACAAAAAAATGATATGGTACATTGAAAGAAATTGCACAGCTTGCTGAAATGTATCCTATCACACCTAATCATACCCGTGAAAAAGTTAACCATTAAAACAGTTTATGAACAATACGTCTCTTATAATGTTACATTTACTTCAAGTGGCCAAACATATGGATGAAGTTAAAATGACTAACCTTCTTGTGAAGTTTTTTTTTTTTTTTTTCAAACATTTCTCAAGAGATATTTAATGAAGCAAAAACATTTTTACAGTATATCTGATTTTTTCCTTCTAGAGAAAGTTTCCTATGTTTTAATGGTTTTTAATTTTTTAAAACCATTTAAGGGTCAATATTATTAACCCTCTTAAGCAATATGTTTTTAGATTGTCTACAGAACAAACCATCGTTAAACAATGACTATTGGTATTATCCAAACTTGCCTAATTAACCAAGTTAAGTCTTTAAACGTCACTTTAAGGTGAATACTTGTATCTTAAACATATCTAGTAAAATATTATGTACTGTCATCATGGCAAAGATAAAAAAAAATCAGTTATTAGAAATGAGTTATTAAAACTATTATGTTTAGAAATGTGCTGAATATCTTCTTTACAGCTTGTTAGCTTGTACAGCTTGTTAGTTAAGAATACAAACATTTCAGATGATATTACAGAAAATGAATGGGAAGAAAGTTGTGTTCAAGCTCAAAGATTATTGATCAATATCCGTTTTAAACTAATCCAATATAATTGGATAATGAGAACATATAACAGCTGAAATGTTAAATAAATTTAATAGAAATATTTTGGAAATTTGTGGAAACTGTTTGACTTACAAAGGCACACTATTCTATTGTGTTTGGCAATGTGAGCACTTTCAATCCTTTTGGAAAGAATTAATATATATAATCTCTAAAACTATTGGTAAAGAAATCCCTGTTTTGCCCTAAAATTTGTATTCTTGGTCTTTTCCCACCTGCCTTATCTCTGAAGACATATGAACAGAAGTTTATAAATCTGTGTCTATCGCGTGCGAAGCGCCTGATCGCCATTCACTGGAAAAGTATTCATGGTTCATCTTTGTCACTCTGGATTAAGCAAATGTCTTCTTGTATAGCAATGGAAAGACTGACTTAATCAAACTAAAAATTGACATTTTTTACAAGATTTGGGACTCTTTCCTTCATTTTTTAGATAAGAATGGACCAACAGTTTAGTAATTCCAAACAATGTGACTATGTTAATGTGCACTGTGTTTGTTATGATGAACTATAATATATTATTTCACTTTCATTGGAATCTATATGTGTTGAACTGTCAATGTCCTAAGGTATTTTTTTACAAAATTGCCTTTTTTATCATTATAAATTATTTATTTTTTTATTTTTTATTTTTTGCATGTGCATATTTTTTAAGGCTCTGTCGGGATGGGGTGGGTGTTCTTTGATTGGTATTTGGTTACTAATACAGCATACAATATGTATCGTATCACATTTTTCTGAAACAATAAAAGTATTTGGTGTTATTAATTAAATGTGATTAATGAAATAGTTTTAGATCATTAGACACGATGTGTGATATATGACCCCTAGTGTATACAGATATCCAGTGACTTACTTTAGTGCTGGTCTGACAAATCTTTTCATTTTGGCCTTTCTCTTTCAGCACTGCAGCGACCAGTGTCCTTACAGCCTACAATTAAAAAAGAAGCCAGTCAGTACAGATCAACAAGAAAATCTGCTTCTTCACATGCCTTCAGCAAACTAAACAATTTAACATGAATTTCTACAGGCCTGTTTTATAGGACAGAGAATCATTTTACTGAATTGCTGTGGATTTTTTTAAGCCTGATTTTTTTTTTATTTACCTGAGCCTGAATGAGCGAGCTGGGGAACTCAAGCCTTGCCTTTAAAGTTTCAGTCATCTTCAGAAATCATGAATGATGCTCCACACTGAAAACCAACAAATTGATATACAAGACATTAAAAGGCATTCATTCACTATTTTACATGCAAAATTTGCTATTATAGACAGTTAAATATATAGAATAACTGTAGATGAGCTTTAATGACAAATAGTATTTCATCACTGTATCCAACAAGGTTTGATTGGGCTGTGGAAACATTCTCAAACTGAAACAACACATACTGCAATACCAGTGCTCATATTGTAATACATTTCTAACAGCAATGCTTAAACATAATAATAATGCAAACAGCATTTCAGAATCAGTATCGAAATACTTTATTAATCCCAGTGGGAAATTGCTTTTGTTACATATACGTGCAAATAGATAAAAAGATTGAAATTTTAATTTAAATTAAAAGTAAAGGTTAAGATCAAATAAAATAAAATACATCTAATATGGAAAAGTTTTACAATATAAATATGTACAGTTAAAGTCAGAATTATTAGCCCCCCTGAATTATTAGCCCCGTTTATTTTTTTCCCCAGTTTCTGTTTAATGGAGAGAAGATTTTTTTTTTTAAACACATTTCTAAACATAATAGTTTTAATAACTTTTAATAACTAAAAAAAAAGCTTCTAGGGTTAATAATGGGTTAATAATTTTGACCTTAAAATGGTGCATAAAAAAAAGTAAAACTGCTTTTATTCTAGCCTAAATAAAACAAATAAGACTTTCTCCAGATGAAATAATATTATCAGACATACTGTGAAAATTTCCTTGCTCTGTTAAACACCATTTGGCAAAATTCAAAGAGGGGCTAATAATTCTGACAACTGTATACACGTATTTAAAATGCATCATGGACAAGCTTTACAATATACATATGTAATACACATTTAGCATTTATTTATCATACATTTATTTTTCTTGCCACTTTAGAATTTTCTCAATTTATTGCATATTTTCTCAGTCGAATTATTAATCCCTATATAAAGAATTAAAATATACTTTCTGGACATGAACATGAAAAAACTAAACAATGAACAATAATCTGTAATGTGTATTGCTGTTGTTATATTATTAATATTGCTTTATCACAGCTTTTATTGTTATTTTTGTGTTATATTGGTTTTATTCAGCACTTTGGTCACCGCAGAACTGAACTGAAAAACTGAACTTAAACGAATATAAAAAAAAATTATAAAATAAAATGGAAAAAAATAGTATAAAAATTAACAACTATTATTGTTATTTATATTCTGTTTTTTTTACAATGTGTTATGTTAGTTTTGTAAAGTACGTTGGTCATTGCAAACCTGAAATAACTGAATAAAAAATATCAATAAAAGTAAAATAAATTAGTATAAACATGAACAAAAATAGTATAAAAAATAAACAACTATTAATGTTATTTTTATTATGTTTTTAGAATGTGTTTTGTTGGTTTTGTTTAGCACTTTGCCTTTGTAAAACTGAAGATAAATGTGCTTTAAAAATAAACTTTACTAATAATAAAAGAAAAATAAAAATATTAAAAGAAAAGAAAAATAAATAAAATAGTATAAAAATGATAAATTATTATTGTAATTTTTATTCTAGTTTTTATAATGTGTTGTGCTGGTTTTGTTCATCGTTTTCTTCTCTGTAGAATTGAAGATAAATGTGCTTTATAAATAAACCTTGCTAATAATAAAAGAAAAATAATAATAAAAGAAAAATAAATAAAATAGCATAAAATGATCAACTGTTATTCTTATTTTTATTCTGTTTTTTAGAATGTGTTGTGTTGGTTTTGTTCAGCACTTTGGCCTCTACAAAACTGAAGATAAATGCGCTTTATAAATAAACTTTACTAATAATAAAAGAAAAAAACAATCATAAAAGAAAAAGAAAATAAATAAAATAGCATAAAAACAAACAACTATTATTGTTATTTTTATTGTTTTTTTTTAGAATATGCTCTGTTGGTTTTGTTTAGCTTTTTGGACACTGCAAACTTGAAATAAAAAATGAACTTAACTGAATAGGAAAAAATAATAAAAGGAAAGGAAAATGAATAAAAATAGTATAAAAATGAACTGCATCAGTTAGCAACTGTATACAGACAAAAAAAGGACTTCTTACTGAATTTAGGACTTAAAATTGGAAGCAACAACAGCAAATTAAGTCATGAAAAAAGTCATAGGAACATATTTAGAATCAACCCTCATTTCCTCGAATGAAGAACCTCGCATAACCAATTATAAATAAAAAAACTGCCGTGCATCTACTTTATCTTAAAGGTATAATTCATTCTTCAAAATATCTTCTTTTGTGTTCAACAGACGCAAGAAACTCATAAACCCACATGAAAAAAAAGTAAATGGTGAGTTTATTTTTAATTTTGAGGTGAACAATCCCTTTAGCAGAATCACAGGTGTCAAAGGATCAAACACACACTGAACAGGTGCTCCAGGACAAAAAGCACCTTCAGGGCGATACCATCAGACAACCCAACACCACTTCAAAACTAAAGTAATCTAAAGTGAAATTAAATAAAGACCTGAGACATATAGTCTGCTCGTATCTAAACGAGAGAGGACAGAGAACCATCTAACAGATGGCACTGGCAACCACATCAATGGGATGCATTATTCACAAGTGACTTTTGCCAAAGCTTCAATGTCCGTCCAGTTGCAGACCGCCGACTTCAGTGTCTCATATGTTGTCTTGTAATGAACTCATGGCGTAGAGTAACGGGATTACCAGACGTCCGTTTGACTGACACTGGCTGATGGCCACTGGAGATTCAGGTTTATACCACCACGGCACATGGGAGGAACACAGACAAAAGCAGGCCCCTAAAATGCAGCCCCTCCCCTCACGGGACTGATATCTGACAAGCAAGTGCTGCGTGTGCATGGTGAAATACCTGCTGTGTTTCTATACAGCGTGACACTTTAACTACAGCAGCATTACTGACAGCAAAGAGATCAGGTAAGAACTCAAATATACTGACTTGTGTCAAAACTATACAAGCCAGGTAGTTTTATTATTTAAAAATATGTTGTGTACGTTGTAGCTTTGCAACTATTATATTTTGGAGATAAACTTGATAGTAGAATCTATGAATGACTGGTATGAGAGATATTTGCATTCTGACAATGCTAACTCTAATGGCAGCTTTACTGACAGCAAAGCGATTAGATAAGGACTAAATATAATGACTTGCACAAAACTCTAGTAGCTACACAGTTTTATAATTTAAAAATATATATTTTTATGTTGGTGTAGATTGTAGATTTGTGACTATTATATTTTGGAGACAAACTTGATAGTAGAATCTATGAATGACTGGTATGAGAGATATTTGCATTCTGACAATGCTAACTCTAATGGCAGAATGACTGACAGCAAAGAGATCAGGTAAGAACTGAAATATACTGACTTGTGTAAAACTATAGCCACATTGTTTTATTATTTTAACATATATATATATATATATATATAGACATACATACACACATATATGTATGTATGTATGTATGCATGCATGTATATATATATATATATATATATATATATATATATATATATATATATATACATACACATATACATTTATATATATACACATACATTTATATATCTATATACATTTATATATCTATATATATATATATATATATATATATATATATATATATACAGACATACATACACACATATATGTATGTATGTATGTATGTATGTATGTATGCATGCATGTATATATATATATATAATATATATATATATATATATATATATATATATATATATACACATACACATATACATTTATATATATACACATACATTTATATATCTATATACATTTATATATCTATATATATATATATATATATATATATATATATATATATATATATACAGACATACATACACACATATATGTATGTATGTATGTATGTATGTATGTATGCATGCATGTATATATATATATAATATATATATATATATATATATATATATATATATATATATATATATATATACACATACACATATACATTTATATATATACACATACATTTATATATATATATATATATATATATATATATATATATATATATACACAGACATACATACACACATATATGTATGTATGTATGTATGTATGTATGCATGCATGTATGTATATATATGTATGTATGTGTATACACGCATATATACATTTATATATATATATATATATATATATATATATATATATATATATATATATATATATATATATATATATATTTATATATATATATACATACATTTATATATATATATATATATATATATATATATATATATATATATATATATATATATATATATATATATATAT